>NW_026694898.1:0-44398 GCF_021218885.2 Marmota monax | reverse complement strand
GAACAGAAAGCCAATCAGTGCATTTGCTATGAAGAGGAGAGTCATCAGAGAAGGGAGACATCCCTGATGCTTCTGAGGGAAGCCACATGGTCAACAAGACCTGGACCCACTTAGCGCAAATGGCACTGACAGAACTGAAAAGCTGCTCTCAAGTTTCCCCAGGAATGACTCCGATAAAAGCACAGCTGACTGTTAACAATAGATAGAAACAAAAGTCAGTTTGACTGCTTCATCTTAAACACTTAGCAAAGACAGTTAAAACCAAAATGCAGCCATTCCGGGGCATTTTAAACAATAATAATAATAATAATAATAATAATAATGTAAGGTATACACTTTATGTTAGCCTCCCAAAATAAGTAAGACTGGAGGCTACAAAGAAGGATTCTCAGACAGGAATGCCTGAATACTATAAAAAGAGACTACCAAGAGGAGCTGCCAGAGGCAGAAGTATTTAGTTTAAGGCCTACAGATATTCCTAAACTACACAGGTAGGCTTGGTGTTTGCTAGTATAATTATCCAGCCATTGAGTAACAGAATTAAAGGTTTCTCTATTAGACATTGAGGTCATACTAGTAAAAGGATTTTGCAAGATCAGATGACATCAAATCATTAAACTCTATCTTATGGGGAACGACAACTGTAACACTAAAAATTAAATGTTAAGTTGACAGTCCAGAAAACTGGGGATATTAAAGACTGGTGAAGGAACTTCTATACAGTCACATGTTCCAGCTGCTGCAACATTATTCAGTACTCATGGTTTTTGTTTCTCTCATAGAAGAACCCATCCCCAGATGACTTTACAACCTGTTCTTCCCCAACCAGACTTCAAACTGAACTGACTTCTAAAAGGCAACTCATGTCCCTCAACTGACTTCTAAAATGTAACTCATGTCCCTCACGCCATGCCCCCTCACATCACCCTCTCTCAGCTCAGAAGCCAAAATATGTGACGCTTCTCTTCTTACAACAATGGAGCCAAAAATAAATAGACTATAATATAAGTAATTAATTAAGTCAGGTAAAATCAGGGAGACCAGTTTTTGGAGAGTTCTAAAAATTTGGAGACTGTTACCTGAGGGATTAAAATTCCCTCAGTGCTCTTCAACTATCCTATCAAAGATTTGAAAGGCACACAATTAGAAAAGGGGGGAATGATAGACCCAACCTGATCTTTTATTAAAATTGGGAGCCATCTTGCCACAAAGCCATGCAAAGATAGTATTGGATTAACAATAAATTACTGTAAATTCTGAACCTGCTTGGAATGCCTACCCGTGCCTTGAACTTACCCATGCCTGGCTCTCTGACCAGATAGCTCCCTCTCTGAAACTTTAGTGACACCTCATAAATATTTGCCTTCCCTTGCCAGACAATGACCCTGTCTGAGGTTCTAATGGTCCTCATAAATCCTGATGTTGGGGCCAGCAAAAAAAAAAAAAAATGTAAACTACCATTAGTGTGATGCTTGTCAAAGTTCTGTTATCTGTAACCCCCCTTTTGTGTAACTTTCTGGGCTATAAATCTGGGCTGTAGGAAAGGTGGGGTTGCTGTCTTGTTACCACCGTTTTGGGAGGGAGAGGTAGCCCGGGGTTGAAATAATTAGCTTGCATTTATTTGATATTAATTGGAGTCAGTTGTTTTTTCTTGCATCCTGGTCTAACAGGTAAACACTCCACAAACATGGAGCTCTGCCGGCCTAAAGATTTCTTGAGAAACTGCCTCTGAAGTTGGGCACTTGAAATATATGTTGTTGTCAGGAGCTTTAGCTTCCTTTGTAGTGAGACCCTCAAAGCTGGGTCTGCATCTATGTGTCCTGGAGTACATGGTTTCTTATTTTCCAATGAACATGAGGCAGCAGTACAGAATTCTCTCTTTGGAGGTAAAATGTGGACACTGGGGCTAAGTGTCTCCCCGTCAGGAGTTTGAAGCCATTTGGTCATCCTCCAATTTTCCTGGTGTTTATTGCTACTGCACTGGTGTTTGGTATTTGCTCACAAAATACAAGGAGTTCAACTGGAACATTGTGCTGGAGGGAGTTAAAACCAAAACACTCCCACATGGCCCTCATCTTCTTCCATATCGACACTCCTCATAACCTCTGGCTGGAGGTTTTCATGAGGGGCACAGTGCAAGACAATGTCCAAAATGAGCTCCCTTGCCCCTCATTTGCCTAAAGTCAGGGTGCCCTGGACACCCTTCCTGTGAAACAGGCATGATCAAATTGGCTTGCCTATAATACTGCTCCACTTCTCCAGTTTGAGGCCTACTGACTTTGGGTATTAGATTCTTTATGTGAATTTGAGTCATGAGAAAACCCAAGCGCCAATGCGCTAGACTCTGCAGGGATTTAAAGAACTCATTTGACCCAAAGGATTCCTATTCTCACTTGATGGAGGTCAGGAATTTTACAGAGGAATTCAATAGACTTCATCCACAATGACTTCACTTTTGGCCATCTTGGTTTTGGATGCACACATGGGATCTTTCTTTAGATATATTAGGTGCTGAGAATCTAAGCCACAGCCTCACACAGGGCCAAGAGGCTGATTCAGACACATCCCTTTCCAAAGCAATTAAGCAAAGACCCACAGGTGATGCCCATTCATTTCCATTTGAATACTGTTTTCTTCAGGCTTCAGAAAGGGGTGGCCTGAGGCAAAGACCTTCCTGACATTCAGGGAAACAGAACAATAGGTAAGCAAAAGGCCCAAAGCAGGGTTTCTCCACTGAGAAGTTCCTGGTCACACTGATATCTGAGTTTCCTGAGATGCTCCCATACACTTCAGCTATACTGTACATGGCCATGTCACAGAGCTTGGAGGTGGTACATATCTTGGACACAAAACAATGAGCCTATTATGGAGAATGGCCAGAATTCAGAAAGAAACCAGAAACTTAGGAAGATAGCAGGTGTTGCCATTGATAAGGCAAGCCGCAGTCCATTCATAAATTGGGCAGGATGAAAGTTGGGAAGCTTTCTACTAGACATAAAACATCCATTGATGCATTCTCTTTTCTAATATCTACAACCACGGATAGAGAGGGATAAACAGACATAGAAACACTCGCCTTGTCAAACGACTTACTAGAAACAGTTCACTCCAATCCAAACAAACTGCCTTTCCTACTAATTCTCAGAACATGAGACAAAACCACCAACTCACACCCACACACACAAAGGCACCTCCTTCCCCCAAGTAGGTCTGTGACTATTCTGAGTGTCCTCTGATTGATGGGCCATACTATGTTTACAGGAAATGGCCTGTCCTGTCTCAGATCTGTTCTCCTTGGCCAACACTGTGAAGTTATCAGAAGCCAGCAGTGAGCCACTATCTGCTTTCTCAGGAATGGCCCCTCTTCAGAGCTCTTCTGGCATTTGGCCAACCTCACATCAGTAGGTACCAAGAAAGACTGACTCTGTCCTTGGTAAATACAACCAATTGAGACCACTGGGACTGGGCCTGGGACTGGCTCTGTGTGCCTGGCTTCTGGGATCCCAAGTTCAGAGAGTTCCATCACCAAGGAAGTGAGGTGAGGTCACTTCCTTCAGGAACTGAATGAGGTCTCTGGCTTGGCAACCACTTTTTCCTAACAGTTGCTTCCAAGGGTCCCATGAGATGGGGGCTGCCCCTACTACCTGTGACACTTTAACAAGTTAGAATGGTGTATCAACCATAGGCACCTGGAAACAGCTCTCCACACAGGCCTGGTTTGGTCCATCTTCTCAACATTAATAAGAGAGATGCTGATTCAGACACAACCCTTCATCCTGACCAGGTTGTTTGCCATGGAAGATGACTCTTACTCTCTCAGGTCCTTCATAGCAGCCTACATCTTCTACAGGGATCATTTCTGGATGGACGTTTGAGGTTCTCACCAGGTGGAAGATCCCCTACATTCCTGTATTGTAAGACCAACTCTTTCCCTGCTCTTCTGTAAAATTAGATTGAGAGAACAGTGTATGTTTAGGATTAATAACATGTTTGATTTGGGTTAGGAATCATTCTGCTGGATGAATAATTGTATTGGGAACCTGTGATATTTTTAAGACTATAGAGGTGAAATATAAGTATGAAAACATAAATCTAGGTATGATTTGAAGCCCAGTAGGGCACTGGGCCTTATATTGGGATACTTAGCTTTAATTACATTCTGCAAAGTTGTCTCAGATAAATTGATATACAATGACATATGACCTTGTACCTTGGATGATTGAATGAAGAAGAGAAAATCCAGTCAAAAAGGGATATTAAGTAGGATTAGCAAGATAGTCGGTAGGTTTAGGAAGAAGAGTGATTATAGGATTTGGACAAAAAGTTCTTTAGCAATAGGGTTTCAGTTAGAGAGTGAATGTAAATGTCAGCACATGTGAAGAGTCAGTCACAGTGATGAACTGGGGAAAATATGTAGGAAAGCAGATATCAATAGAGATATTAGGAAATCAGGCAATGTATAAAGTGAGTGACATTAAAAAGTAGCAATATATATGCCAATCGAAATTCATCATGAAATTGATATCATTCACAGATCTAAAAATATTCATTTTACTGAACATGGATTTATGTATAATGTTGTTAAACTAGGAAGCTCACCCATAGTTTGAATTTTCAGTTCCAACAGAGTTTAGGAGGAGTGATCTCTTCTCACAATTTGTAACTGCCAAGTCATCCACCTCACAAAATGTACATATGATACCAGGTAGGATTCTTTATGTGCATATAAAAATACATGTGCTGAATAGGCTACAGAGAAAGGGAGACAGGAATTCACATATTTGTTCACTTTAAAAACACATGGAGAACTATTTCTATTACAAATTGACTAGATTTATAACACCTACAGATTATCATGCAAAAGGCAAGTCCAATATGCACCATGCCTCCACTGACTGCTTGTATATCAATTCTGTTTTGGTTATTTTTCTCCATCATATTAGGATTAGTAGTCAGAGTCTAATAGGGTATGGGTTAGTGTCAGGGATTCAGTATTTCGAATGGAATATAGGAAAATGAATCCAATGGGTATGCAAATATGTGCTACACAAAAGTCTTCCCACTCTCATCCAGAACAATGCCTTGATATTACCTTCGCCCCAAGTAAGACACAATTAGAGGAAAAGAGTTAGAAAATCTGTGAATACATATCTGGAATTGAAAATGTTCAGGAGCTCACAACCTTGGAAGTGGTAGAGGAGTTTCCAAAAGTAAGGGACAGGGTAAACACTCCACATACCTGGAGCTCTGCTGGCCTAAAGACTTCTTGAGAAACTGCCTCTGAGATTGGGCCCTGGAAATATATGTTGTTGTCAGGAGCTTTAGCTTCCTTTGTAGTGAGACCATCAAAGCTGCGTCTGCATCTATGTGACCTGTAGGACATGGTTTCTTATTTTCCAATGAACATGAGGCAGCAGTGCTGAATTCTCTCTTTGTAGGTAAACTGTGGCCACTGTGGTCTAAGTGTCTCCCCATGTGTATTGTGAAGCCATTTGGTCATCCTCCACTTTTCGTGGTGTTTCTTGCTGTTGCACTGGGAATTTGGTATTTGCTTCATGAAATACAAGGAGTTCAACTGGGACACAGTGCTGGAGGGAGTTCTGTCACGTGTGGTGGGTCAGGGTCTGCAGGAAAATGCACCAACCAGGCTTCTATCCCACATAGATTATCCCCTTGACCATAGCAACCTGATTCTGAACATTGCCCTGAAACCTCTAAATATAACAAGATGCCTTTACATATATGTGTTTGCTGGCAGCACCATGTCAGTCACAAGCCATTTGAAAGCCAATGGCAGATCCACATGGCCCCACCACATATTTTTAATCAGACACATGCACACCACTGCTCTAGGCCCACTAATAGGCAGGCATTAACATATTGGCATCTCTTTTCTACACAATTTTCATGAAACCCAGTCAATCAAGACACTGTCTGGTACACTCACGATCACAAATAGGACATACAAAGGTTCTCCAGTGACACCTGGTCATGGGAATTTCAAAAATTTCATGGTGTTTATCTAGCCATTTTTCAAGGATGAAGTTGGAGGCACTGTGGGTTTCAATTCATTCAGGAACCCGTAAATGTTGAGGAAGCTCATTTCAATAAAAACTCTGGAGAAATCTCACAGGCAAGGCTTCCCAAAGAGTGGCCAAAATGTCACATGAAGCCAGGCCCATTGAGGACTACAATGTGAGGTCCATGTGTGTTTTGACTCTCAACTATGGCTGCCAAGTCTTTCAGAATAAAATCATGTGATATCCTTCCTGAGAATCCCACTGATCTTTGGAAAGCCACCCTGGGCCTAGATCCCATTTTCCAAGGGCAACTCTCATACGTGGCCTCCTAAAATCCCAACACAATTCATGGCAATACCTCTCTGAGGTCAGTTCCAGAACTCAGTCTCTAAAAAAAATCACACCATATTTCAAGCCCAGGTGGACCCAGTCATCTCTTCAAACCGCCACACAAATGACCACAATTAAAACCAAAACACTCCCACGTGGCCCTCATATTCTTCCATATAGACACTAATCATAACCTCTGGCTGGAGGATTCCATGAGGGTCACAGCCCAAGACAGTGTCCAAAATAAGCTACCTTGCCCCTTATTTGTCTAAAGTCAGGGTGGCCTTGACACCCTTCCTGTGAAACAGGAGTGATCAAATTGGCCTGCCTTTAATACTGCTCCACTTCTCCAATTTGAGTCATACTGACTTTTGGGTATAGATTCTTTATGTGAATTGGAGTTATGAGAGAACCCAAGCACCTAGGGGATGGCCTCTGCAGGGCTTTGGAGAACTCATTTGAAACAAAGTATCCCTATTCTCACTTGATGGTGGTCAGGAACCTTACAGAGGTAGGCGAGAGACTTCATCCAAAATGACTGCTCTTTTTGCCATTTTGGTTTTGGATGCACACATGGGATCCTTCTTTGGATCCATCAGGTGCTGAGATTCTAAGCCACAGCCTCACACAGAGCCAAGAGGCTGATTCAGACACCTCCCTTTCCAAAGCAATTAAGCAAAGAGCCACAGATGATGATCATTCATTTCCATTTGAAAACTGTTTTATTCAGGCTTCACAAAGCGGTGGCCTGAGGCAAAGAACTTTCTGACATTCAGGGCAACAGAACCATAGGTAAGCAAAAGGCTCAAAGCAGGGTTTTTCCACTGAGACTTCAGTGGTCACACTGATATCTGAGTTTTCTGAGATGCTCGAAATTCACTTTAGCTATCCAGTACATGGCCATGTCACACAGCTTGGAGGTGACACATATCTTGGATACAAAAGCAGGAGCCTCTTCTGGAGACTGGCCAGAATTCAGGAAGAAAACAGGAACTTAGGGAGATAGTAGGTGTTTTCCATCAAAAAGGCAAGCCACAGTCCATTCATAAATTGGGCAAGATGAATGCTGGGAAGCTTTCTACTAGACAGAATACATCCATTGATGCATTCTATTTTCTAATGTCTACAATCATGGACAAAGTGGGATACTAGACATATTAACACTAGCCTTGTCAAACGACTTACTAGAAACTGTCCACTCCAAACCAAAAAAAAAAACGCCTTTCCTACCTATTCTCAGAACATGAGACAAAACCACAAACTCACTCCCACACCCACAAAGGCAACTCCTTCCCCCAAGTTGGTCTGTGACTATCCGGAGTGTCCTCTGACTGGTGGGCCATACTATGTTCCAAAAAAATGGCCTGTCCTGTCTCATATCTGGTCTCCTTGGCCAACTCTGTGAAGTTGTCAAGTGCCAGAATTGAGCCACTATGTGCTTTCTCAGGAAAGGCCCCTCTTCAGAGCTCTCCTGTCATTTGGCCATCCTCACATCAGTAGGTACCAAGAAAAACTGAATCTGTCCTCCGTAAATCCAAACAAGTGAGCCCACTGGGAATGGGACTGGGACTGGCTCTGGGTGCCTGGCTTCTTGGATCCCAAGTTCAGAGAGTTCCATCACCAAGGAAGTTAGGTAGGTCACTTCCTTCAGGAACTGAATGAGGTCACTGCATTTGCAACCACTTTGTCCTAACAGTTGCTTCCAAGGTTCCCATGAGATGGAGATTGCCCCTACTTCCTGTGACACTTTCACAAGTTAGAATAGTATATCAACCATAGGCACCTGGGAATAGCTCTCCACACAGATCTGGTGTGGTCTATCTTCTTTACATTAAGAAGAGTGTGGCTGATTCAGGCACATTCCTTCATCCTACCAGGTTGTTTTCCATGGAGATGACTTTTGCTCTCTCAGGTCCTTCATAGCTGCCTACATCTTCTCCAGGGATCATTTCTGTATGGACCTTTGAGAATCTTAGCAGGTGGAAGATACCCTACATTACTGTATTGTAAGACCAACTCTGTCCCAGCTCTTCTGTACAGATAGATTGAGGGAAGAGTGTATTGCTAGTGTTAATAATAGGTTCGATTTGGGTTAGGAATCATTCTGTGGGATGAATAATGGCTTTGGGAACCTGCGATATTTACAAGCATATATAGGTGAAATATAAGTATGAAAACAGAAATCTAGGTATGATGTGAAGCCAAGAAGGGCATTGGGCTCTTGATAGGGATACTTAGCTTTGAATTATGTTCTGCACAGATGTCTCAGTTAATTCGATATACAATGGCATAGGACCTTGTACATTGGATGATTGAATGTAGAAGAGAACATCCAGGCAAAAAGCGATAGTTGGTAGAATTTGGAAGATAGTCGGTTGAATTAGAAAGATGAGTGAGTATACGATTTGGACCAACAGTTCTTTAGCAGTAGGGTTTTGAGTAGAGAGTGAATGTAAATGTCAGCACATGTGAAGAGTCAGTCACAATGTTGAACTGGGGAAAATATGTAGGAAAGCAGACATCAATAGAGACATTAGGAAATCAGTCAAAGCATAAATTGAGTGATAGGATTAGACATTTTCAACATGGTTGAATTTGAATATATAATCTTAGAAAGAAACAAATATGTAGTCACCAATAGGATAGACATATGAGAGCATTATGCAACCTGGACATGGATGTTTTAAGTATTCCATGTTCACTTTCCATTTAGGCTTTGGTACAATCATAAGTGTGATCTTTGCTTTTTGTGTCCAGAATATTAATGTGATAAAATGTATATGTAGATCAGGTGACATGAGTATTTCTTCCACCATAAAATGGAGCAATATTTTGAAGATGTATAAATTAGTATTGGGGGTACAAAGAGGTGTACCCTGTGTTTATGAATATAGACATAATGCATGAATAGACCATATTGTGAATAAATAATATAACTGGTTCCAACTTTAAATAATGGATTGAATTGAAATGTGAAAATATACAGGAAATCTTATATTGATATATAATCATTCATTCCAACCAGTTATACATCTAATGGTAATATTAGTATTATGGTTTATCATGAAGAGTGTGTGAGTTTTGCTTTAGAAGTGATTATGGAAATTGAAAATAATGTGTTTGATAAGAAGTCTCATGAATATTCCAGTCAAGAATCATGGAGGAATACATGTGTTCTGAAGCTGGAAATGATTGAAAGTGAAACAAATGCCTGTAAATTTCTGAACTTGTGGATGAAATATATATCCTATTATGTGCATAAACTGAAGAAATAGTAATGTTCCCGTGTTGAAAATAAATGAACAACAAAATACATATCATGTCCCATAGGAATCTACTTGCATTGATCTTAAATTGGGTCAGTTACGGTAGAAATATTAGGATTTGTATGCACAATTCACTGAAGTTAGTTGTCAGGACTAGGAAACAAATATGTATTTCAGATGTATGAATATTTCTGAGAATAATCTTGTGAAAATTTGATTATAAATCCACGTACATGAACATGAATGAATTTAGGGAGTGTATGTAAGACACATATATTTCATATGTGAAAAATCTGGAGAGTGTGTGTGTGTGTGTGTGTGTATATATATATATATATATATATACACACACACACACAGAAAACACACACAGATATTAAAAAGTAGCAATATATATGCCAATCGAAATTCATCATGAAATTTATATCATTCACAGATCTAAAAATATTCATTTTACTGAACACGGATTTATGTATAATGTTGTTCAACTAGGAAGCTCACCCATAGTTTGAATTTTCAGTTTTAACAGAGTTTAGGAGGAGTGATCTCTTCTCACAATTTGTATCTGCCATGTCAGCAACCTCACAATTATATACGTGTGATACCAGGTAGGATTCTATATGTGCATGTAAAAATACATGTGCTGAATAGGCTACAGAGAAAGGGAGACAAGAATTCACATATTTTTAACTTTAAAAACACATGGAGAGGGGGAGTGGAAGAGCCGTGACCCGCGCCTGCAAGGTAGGTGGACCTGCGACACACAGTCAGAACAGGCCCAGCAACCCGCGGAGGGGCAGAGCCGCCCCCCGCAACTGCAAGTTAGGTGGACCTGCTACCCACAGTCAGAACAGGCCCAGTGGCCTGCGAAGGGGCAGAGCCACTCCCCGCCCCTGCAAGGTAGGCGGACCTGCGACCACTGACAGACCAGGCACAGGGGCCCGCCAGCATGGTAGATACATCGCCCTGGTTGGGAGAGGGGCAGAGGTGCTGACTGCACCTGCAAGGTAGGAGGACCTGTGACCCAGTGGCAGAACAGGCCCAGTGCCTGCAGAGGGGCAGAGCCGTCGCCCATGCCTGCATGGTAGGCGGACCTGCTACCGACCGGCAGAAAACGCCCAGCGGCCTATGGTGTTGGAGGCACATGGCCCCAATTCGAGGAGGGTCAGAGCCGCTGCCCGTGACTGTGAGGGAGACTTTGCAACTATACAAGAGCAATATAAAAATATAGGGGGAAATTCAATAACACAACAGTTTCACCAAGCAGAAAGAAACGCGAACAGTATGAAAAGACAAGGAAAGAACAGAACACAAGCAATGCAGGTCAACTCAACTTTAGAAGAGGTACTATTTGCAGCAGATGGAATGTCAGATATACAATTCAGGATATACATGCTTCAGATGATGTGGAGTCTCAAGGAAGACATTAGAAAGCAAAATCAGACAATGAAAGATCACTTTGACAATGAATTACATAAACAAATACAAGAAGCAAAAGATCAACTATACAGAGAAATAGAGGTTGTAAAAATAACAAACAGAAATCCTAGAAATGCAGGAAGCAATAAACCAACTTAAAAACTCAATTGAGAATACTACCAGCAGAGTAGAACATTTAGAAGATAGAACATCAGACAATGAAGACAAAGTACTTCAACTTGACAGCTCAGCACGACTGTTACGAAACCATGAGCAGAACATCCAAGAAATATGGGATAACATAAAGAGACCAAACTTAAGATTCATTGGGATACAGGAAGGTATAGAGGTCCAAACCAAAGGAATGAGCAATCTATTCAATAAAATAATACGAGAAAACCTCCCAGACTTGAAGAATAGGACAGAATCCCAAATCCTAGAAGCCTACAGGAAGCTAAATGTGCAAAATCATAAGAGATCCACACCTAGACATATTATAATGAAGATGCCCAACATACAGAATAAGGAGAGAATTTTAAATCTACAAGAGAAAGGAAGCAGATTGCATTTAGGGGTAAACCAATCAGGATAACAGCTGATCTTTCAACACAGACTCTGAAAGCTAGAAGATCCTGGAATAACATTTTTCAAACACAGAAAGAAAATGGGTTCCAACCAAGAATTGTGTATCCAGCAAAATTAAGCTTCAGGATGGAAGATGAAATTGAAACCTTCCACTATAAACAAAAGTTAAAAGAATTTGCAGCTAGAAAACCACTCTTCAAAACATCCTCGGCAATACATTACAGGAAGAGGAAATGGAAAATAACAATGAAAACCAACAGTGGGAGGTAGGACATTAAAGGGGGGGGAGATAATCAAAGAGGAAAACAAACCATGTTTAATAACATAAATAAACAAATATGGCTGGAAAAAAAACATATCTCAATAATAACCCTAAATATTAATGGCTTAAACTCACCAATTAAGAGACACAGGCTAGTAGAATGGATCACAAAACAAGACCAAAAATATGCTGTCTACAGGAGACGCATTTGATAGGAAAAGACATACATACACTGAAGGTGAAAGGTTGGGAACAATCATATCACTCATATGGACTTCGGAAACAAGCAGGTGTGTCCATACTCATATCAAATAAAATAAATTTCAAGCCAAAGTTAATCAAAAGGGATAAAGAGGGACACTACATACTGCTCAAGGGAACCATACACCAACAAGACATAACAATCATAAATATATATGCCCCAAACAATGGTGCAGCTATGTTCATCAAACAAACTCTTCTCAAGTTCAAGGGTCTAATAGAACACCAAACAATAATCATGGAAAACTTCAACACACCTCTCTCACTACTGGACAGATCTTCCAACAAAAGTTGAATAAGGAAACTATAGAACACCATAACACAATTAATAACCTAGAATTAATTGACATATATAGAATATACCACCCAACATCAAGCAGTTACACTTTTTTCTCAGCATCACATGGATACTTCTCAAAAATAGATCATTTATTATGTCACAGGGCAACTCTTAGACAATATAAAAGAGTAGAGAAAATACCAGGCATCTTATCTGATCATAATGGAATGAAACTGAAAGTCAACGATAAAAGAAGGAAGGAAAAATCATGCATCACTTGTAGAATGAAAAAAGGTTACTGAATGATCAATGGGTTATAGAAGACATCAAGGAGGAAATTAAAAAGAAAATCTTAGAGATAAATGAAAACACAGACACAACATATCAGAATCTATGGGACACATTGAAAGCAGTTCTAAGAGGAAAATTCATTGCTTGGAGTTCATTACTTAAAAAAAAAAAAACAAATAAATGATCTCATACTTCACCTCAAAATCCTAGAAAAAGAAGAGGAAAACAACAGCAAAAGAAGTAGAAGGCAAGAAATAATTAAAATCAAAGCTGAAATTAATGAAATCAAAACAAAAGAAACAATTGAAAATATTGACATAACTAAAAGTTTGTTCTTTGAAAAAATAAATAAAATCGACAAACCCTTAGCCATGCTAACGAAGAGAAGAAGAGAGAACTCAAATTACTAGCATACGGGATGAAAAAGGCAATATCACACAGATATTTCAGAAATACAGAAGATAATCAGAAATTATTTTGAATCCTTATACTCCAATAAAATAGAAGATAGTGAAGGCATCGGTAAATTTCTTAAGTCATATGATCTGCCCAGATTGAGTCAGGAGGATATAGACAACCTAAATATACCAATATCAATTGAGGAAATAGAAGAAACCATCAAAACACTACCAACTAAGAAAAGCCCAGGACCGTATGGGTATACCGAAGACTTTTACAAAAGCTTTAAAGAGAAACTAATACCAATACTTTTCAAGCTATTTCAGGAAATTGAAAAAGAGGGAGAACTTCCAAATTCATTCTACGAGGCCAACATCACCCCGATTCCTAAACCAGACAAAGACACTTCAAAGAAAGAAAACTACAGACCAATATCTCTAATGAACCTAGATGCAAAATCCTCAATAAAATTTTGGCGAATCGGATACAAAAACATATCAAAAAATTGTGCACCATGATCAAGTAGGATTCATCCCTGGGATTCAAGGCTGTTTCAATATACGGAAATCAATAAATGTTATTCACCACATCAATAGACTTAAAAATAAGAACCATATGATCATCTCAATAGATGCAGAAAAAGCATTCAACAAAGTACAGCATCCATTTATGTTCAAAACAGTAGAAAAACTAGGGATAACAGGAACATACCTCAATATTGTAAAAGCAATCTATGCTAAGCCTCAGGCTAGCATCAATCTGAATTCAGAAAAACTGTAGGCATTCCCTCTAAAATCCGGAACAAGACAGGGATACACTCTCTCACCACTTCTGTTCAACATAGTTCTCGAAACACTGGCCAGAGCAATTAGACAGACGAAAGAAATTAAAGGCATAAAAATAGGAAAAGAAGAACTTGAATTGTCACTATTTTCACATGACATGATTCTATACCTTTGTAGACCCAAAAGGGTCTACAAAGAAACTATTAGAGCTAATAAATGAATTCAGCAAAGTGGCAGGATATAAAATCCACACGCATACATCAAAGGCATTCCTTTATATTAGGGACAAATCCTCTGAAATGGAAATGAGGATAACAACTCCATTCACAATATCCTCAAAAAAATAAAATAAAATACTTGGGATTCAACCTAACTAAAGAGCTAAAAGACTTATACAATGAAAACTACGGAACCCTAAAGAGAGAAATAGAAGAAGATCTTAGAAGATGGAAAAATATACCCTGTTCATGGATAGGAAGAATTAACATCATCAAAATGGCGATATTACCAAAAGTTCTCTATAGGTTTAATGCAATGCCAGTCAAAATTCTAACGGCATTTCTTGTAGAAATAAATAAAGCAATTATGAAATTCACATGGAAAAATAAAAGACCCAGAATAGCAAAAACAACTCTAAGCAGGAAGTGTGAATCAGGCAGTACAGCGATACCAGACCTCAAACTATACTACAGAGCAATAGTAACAAAAACAGCATGGTACTGGTACCAAAACCAGAGGGTGGACCAATGGTACAGAATAGAGGACACAGAAACCAATCCACAAAACTACAACTATCTTATATTTGATAAAGGGGCTAAAAGCATGCAATGGAGGAAGGATAGCATCTTCAACAAATGGTGCTGGGAAAACTGGAAGTCCATAATTAAAAAAAATGAAACTGAATCCCTTTCTCTCGCCATGCACAAAAGTTAACTCAAAATGGATCAAAGAGATTGATATCAAATCAGAGACACAGCATCTGATAGAAGAAAACTTTGGCTACGATCTACATACTGTGGGGTCGGGCTACAAATTCCTCAATAGGACACCCACAGCACAAGAGTTAATAACTAGAATCAACAAATGGGACTTACTCAACCTAAAAAGTTTTATTCTCAGCAAAAGAATCAATAAGAGAGGTAAATAGGGAGCCTACATCCTGGGAACATATCTTTACTCCTCACACTTCAGATAGAGCCCTAATATCCAGAGTATACAAAGAATTCAAAAAATTAAACAATAAGAAAGTGAATAACACAATCAACAAATGGGCCAAGGACCTGAACAGACACTTCTCAGAGGAGGACATACAATCAATCAATAAGTACAATAAAAAATGCTCACCATCTCTAGAAGTCAGAGAAATGCAAATCAAACCCACCCTAAGATAGCATCTCACTCCAGTAAGATTGGCAGCAATCATGAAGTCAAACAACAACAAGTGCTGGTGAGGATGTGGGGAAAAGTGTACACCTGTGCATTGCTGGTGGGACTGCAAATTAGTGCAGCCAATTTGGAAAGCAGTATGGAGATTTCTTGGAAAGCTGGGAATGGAACCACCATTTGACCCAGCTATTCCCTTTCTCGGTCTATCCCCTAAAGACCTAAAAAGAGCATGCAACAGGGACACTGCTACATCGATGTTCATAGCAGCACAATTCACATTAGCAAGACTGTGGAACCAACCTAGTTGCCCTTCAATAGACGAATGGATAAAAAAAAATGTGGCATTTATACACAATGGAGTATTACTCTGCATTAAAAAATGACAAAATCATAGAATTTTCAGGGAAATGGATGGCATTAGAACAGATTATGCTAAGTAAAGCTAGCCAATCCCTAAAAAACAAATGCCAAATATTTTCTTTGACATAAGGAGAGTAATTAAGAACAGAGTTGGGAGGAAGAGCATGAGAAGAAGATTAACATTAAACAGGGGTGAGAGGTGGGAGGCAAAAGGAAAGAGAAGGGAAATTACATGGAAATGGAAGGAGAAACTCATGGTTATACAAAATTATATACAAGAGGAAGTGAGGGGAAAGGGGAAAAAAACAAGGGGGTGAAATGAATTACAGTAGATGGGGTAGAGAGAGAAGATGGGAAGGGAGGGGATGGGGGATAATATAGGATAGGAAAGGAAGCAGAATACAAGAGAAACTAGTATAGCAATATGTAAAACAGTGGATGTGTAACCAATATGATGTTGCAATCTGTATACGGGGTAAAAATGGGAGTTCATAACCCACTAGAATCAAAGTGAGAAATATGATATGTCAAGAACTATGTAATGTTTAGAGCAACCAACAATAAAAATTAAAGTAAAAAAAAACACATGGAAAACTATTTCAATTAAAAATTGACAATATTTATAACACCTACACTTTATCATGCAAAAGGCAAGTCCAACTATACACCATGCCTACTCTGAACTGCTTGTATTTCTATTCTCTTTGGTCCATCTTCTCTACATTAAGAAGAGAGAGGCTGATTCAGACACAACCCTTCATCCTGACTGGGTAGTTTGCCATAGAAGATGACTGTTGCTCTCTCAGGTCCTTCATAGCTGCCTACATCTTCACCAGGGATCATTTATGCATGGAACTTTGAGGTTCTCAGCAGGTGGAAGATCCACTACATTCCTGTATTGTAAGACCAACTCTGTCTTTGCTCTTCTGTAAAGTTAGATTGAGGGAACAGTGTATGGTTAGGGTTAATAACATGTTCAATTTTGGTTAGGGATCATTCTGCTGGATGAATAATGGTATTGGCAACCTGCGATATTTATAAGAATATAGAGGTGAAATATAAGTATGAAAACAGAAATCTAGGTAAGATTGAAGCCCAGAAGTGTATTGGGCCCTAGATTGGGATACTTAGCATTGAATTATGTTCTGCAAAGATGTCTCAGATAAATCAATATACAATGGCATAGGATATTGTACCTTGGATGATTGAATATAGAAGAGATCATCCACTCAAAAAGGGATAGTATGTAGGATCAGGAAGATAGTCGGTAGGTTTAAGAAGAAAAGTGAGTATAGGATTTGGACAAAAAGTTCTTTAGCAATAGGGTTTCGGGTAGAGAGTGAATGTAAATGTCAGCACATGTGAAGTGTCAGTCACAATGATGAACTGGGGAAAATATGTAGGAAAGCAGATATCAATAGAGACATTAGGAAATCAGGCAAAGTATAAAGTGAGTGAAAGGATTAGACACTTTCAACAGGGTTGATGTTGAATATATAATCGTAGGAGGAAACAAATATATAGTCACCAATATGATTGACATTTGATAGCATTAGGCAAACTGGACATGGATGTTTTTAGTAATCCATGTTCAGTTTCCATTTAGGCTTTGATACAATCATAGGTGTGATCTTTGCATTTTGTGTCCAGAATATTACTGGGATAAAATGTATTTGTTGATGAGGTGACATGAGTATTTCTACCACCATTTCTGGGAGCTATATTTTGAAGACGTATAAATTAGTATTGGGGGTACAAGAGGTGAACCTTTGTCTATGAATATAGAGATAATGCATGAATAGACCATACAGTGAATAAATAATATAACTGGTTCCACTTTAAATAATGGATTGAATTGATTTTGGAAAATATATAAGAAATCTTATATTGATATACAATCATTCATTCCAACCAGTTATACATCTAATGGTAATATTAGGGTTATGGTTTATCATGAACGGTGTGTGAGTTTTGCTTCAAAGGTGATTAGGGAAATCAAAAACAGTGTGTTTGGGAAGAAGTCTCATGAAATGACCAGTCAAGAAACATGGAGGAATATATGTGTTCTGAAGCAGAAAGTGATTGAAAGTGAAACAAATGCCTATAAATTTGTGAACTTGTGGATGAAATATATATCCTTAGATGTGCATAAAGTGAAGAAATAGTAATGTACCAGTGTTGAAAAAAAATGAACTTAAAAATACAAATCATGTCCCATAGGAATCTACTTGCATTGATGTTAAACTGGGTCAGTTACTGTAGAAATATTAGGATTTGTCTGCAACATTCACTGAAGTTAGTTTTCAGTAGTAGTAAACAAATATGTATTTCAGAGAGTTCCATCACCAAGGAAGTGACGTGAGGTCACTTCCATCAGGAACTGAATGAGGTCACTGACTTGGCAACCAATTTGTCCTAACAGTTGCTTCCAAGGGTCCCATGAGATGGATGCTGCCCCTACTTCCTGTGACACTTTCACAAGTTAGAATGGTATATCAACCATATTCATCCAGGAACAACTCTCCAGACAGGCCTGGTTGGTCCACATTCTCTACATTGAGAAGAGAGAGGCTCATTCAGACACATCCCTTCATCCTGACCAATTTGTTTGCCATGGAAGATGACTTTTGCTCCCTCAGGTCCTTCATAGCTACCTATATCTTCTCCAGGGATCATTTCTGCATGGATCTTTGATGTTCTCAGAAGGTGGAAGTTCCCCTACATTCCTGTATTGTAATACCAACTCTGTGCCTGCTCTTCTGTAAAGTTAGATTGAGGGAACAGTGTATGGTTAGGGTTAATTACATGTTCAACTTGGGTTAGGAATCATTTTGCAGGAAGAATAATGGTATTGGGAACCTGCAATATTTATAAGAATATTGAGGTGAAATATAAGTATGAAAACAGAAATCTAGGTAAGATTTGAAGCCCAGAAGGACATTGAGCCCTTCATGGGGATACTTAGCGTTGAATTACGTTCTGCACAGATGTCTCAGATAAATCGATATACAATGTCATAGGACCTTGTACCATGGATGATTGAATCTAGCAGAGAACACACAGTCAAACAGGGATAGTCAGTAGGATTAGGAAGATATTCGGTGGGTTTAGAAAGAAGAGTGAGTATAGTTTTTGGACCAAAAGTTCTTTAGCAATACTTTTTCGGGGAGAGAGTGAGTGTAAAGTTCAGCACATGTGAAGAGTCAGTCACAATGATGAACTGGAAAAAATATGTAGTAGGAAAGCAGGGGAATGCACCAAACAGGCTTCTATCCCACATACCTTGCCCCCTTGACCATAGCAACCTGATTCTGAGCATTATGAATTATGAATACTATATATATATATATATATATATATATATATTATAAAGTGATTATGGAAATCGAAAATAATGTGTTTGGAAAGAAGTCTCATGAAAAGACCAGTCAAGAAACATGGAGGAATACATGTGTTCTGAAGCAGTAAGTGGTTGAAAGTGAAACAAATGCCTATAAATTTCTGAACTTGTGGATGAAGTATATATCCTATGATGTGCAAAAACTGAAGAAATAGTAATGTACCAGTGTTGATTAAAAATGAACGTCAAAATACACACGTGTCCCATAGGAATCTACTACATTGATGTTAAACTGGGTCAGTTACTGTAGAAATATTAGAATTTCTATGCACAATTCACTGAAGTTAGTTTTCAGTACAAGGAAACAAATATGTATTTCAGGTGGATGAATATTTCTGAGAATAATCTTGTGAAAAGTTGATTATGAA
The DNA here is from genome assembly GCF_021218885.2 of Marmota monax. NCBI lineage: Eukaryota > Metazoa > Chordata > Mammalia > Rodentia > Sciuridae > Marmota > Marmota monax. Next base: position 24,986 of record NW_026694898.1, on the reverse strand, counting down.
TCCACATACATGAATATGAATGAATTTAGGGATTGTATAATAAGACACATATATTTCACATTTTACATTCTATCCCACATAGCTTTCCCACTTGACCATAGCACCTGATTCTGAACATTGCCCTGAAACCTCTCCATATAACAAGATGCCTTTACATATAAGGGACTCCTGGCTGCATCATGTCAGTCACAAGCCATTTGGAAGCCAATGGCAGATCCACATGGCCACACCACAGATGTTTTATCACACATCTGCGCACCACGGCTCTAGGCCAACTACTCAGTAGGCTCCAACTTACTGGCATCTCTGTTCTACACCATTTTCATGAAACCTAGTCAATCAAGGCACTGTCTGGTATACTCATGATCAGCAAAAGGACATCCAAAGTTCTGGAGTGCCATCTGGTCATGGGAATTTAAAAATTTCATGGTATTTATCTAGCCATTTTTAATGGATGAAGTTGGAGGCCGTGTGGGTTTCAATAATTCAGGAACCATTAAATGGTGAGGAAGCTCATTTCAATGAAAGCTATGCAGAACACTTACAGGCAAGTCTTACCAAACAGTGGCCAAAAGTTCACATGAAGCCAGGCCCATTGAGGTCTAAATGTGAGATCCATGTGTGTTTTGAGTCTCAACTTTGGCTGCCAGTTCTTTGAGAATACAATTATGTGATATCCTGGTTGAGATTCCTAGTGCTCTGTGGAAAGCCACCCTGGACCTAGATTTCAGTTTTCAAGGGTGACTCTCATGCGTGGCCTCCTAATATCACAACACAATTCATGGAAATACTTCTCTGAGGTCAGTTCCAGAACTCAGTCTCTAAGGGCAAACACACTAGAGTTCAAGCCCAAGTGGACCTAGTAATCTCTTCCAACCACCACACAAATGACCACAAATAAACAAAAATACTCCCACATGGCACTCATCTTCTTCCATATACACACTCGTCATAACCTTTGGCTGGAGTTTTCCATGATGGGTGCAGCCCTATACAGTGTCCAAAATAAGCTCCCTTGCCCCTCATTTGCCTAATGTCAGGGTGGCCTGGACACCCTTCCTGTGAACTAGGAGTGATCAAATAGGCCTGCCGTTAATAATACTCCACTTCTCCAATTTGAGGCCTTCTGATTGTGGCGTTTAGATTCTTTATGTGAATTGGAGTCATGAGAAAAGCCAAGCACCTATGAGCTAGCCTCTGCAGGGCTTTGAAAAACTCATTTGACCCAATGGATCCCTATTCTCACTTGATGGAGGTCAGGAACCTTACAGTAGAAGGCTACAGACTTCATCCACAATGACAGCAATTTTGCCCATTTTGGTTTTGGATGCACACATGGGATCTTTGCTTAGATCCATCAGGTGCTGCAAATCTAAGCCACAGCCTCACATAGGTCCAAGAGTCTGATTCAGACATATCCCTTTCCAAAGCAATTAAGCAAAGAGGCACAGGTGATGCCCATTCATTTCCATTTGAAAACGGTTTTCTTCAGGTTTCACAAAGGGGTGGCCTGAGGAAAAGACCTTCCTGACATTCAGGGAAACAGAACAATATGTAAGCCAAAGGCCCAAAGCAGGGTTTCTCCACTGAGACTTTCCTGGTCACACTGATATCTGAGTTTTCTGACATGCTTGCCATTCCCTTCAGCTATCCAGTACATGGCCATGTCACAGAGCTTGGAGGTGGTACAAAACCATGAGCCTATTCTGGAGAGTGGCCAGAATTCATTAAGAAAACAGGAACTTAGGAAGATAGTAGGTGTTGCCCATCCTTATGGCAAGCCACAGTCCATTCATAAATTGGGCAGGATGAATGCTGGGAAGCTTTCTACTAGACAGGACTCATCCATTGATGCATTCTCTTTTCTACTGTCTACATCAACGGACACAATGGGATACACAGACATAGAAAAACTTGCCTTGTCAAATGACTTACTAGATCAGTCCACTCAAAAACAAACCGCCTTTCCTACCTATTCACAGAACATGAAACAAAACCACAACCTCACACACACACACCCACAAAGGCATCTCCTTCCCCCAAGTAGGTCTGTGACTGTCCAGAATGTCCTCTGACTTGTCGGCCATACAATGTTCCCCCAAAATGGCCTGTCCTGTCTCAGATCTGATCTCCTTGGCCATCTCTGTGTAGTTGTCAGGAGCCAGCGGTGAGCCACTTCCTGCTTTCTCAGGAAAGGCCCCTCTTCAGGGCTCTCCTGGATTTTAGCCATCCTAACATCAGTAGGTACCAAGAAAGACTCTCTGTCATTGGTAAATCCAAACAAGTGAGCCCACTGGGACTGGGACTGGGACTGGCTCTGTTTGCCTGGCTTCCAGGATACCAAGTTCAGAGACTTCCATCACCAAGGAAGTTAGGTAGGTCACTTCCATCAGGAAATGTATGAGGTCACTGCCTTGGCAACCACTTTGCCGTAACAGTTGCTTCCAAGGTTCCCATGAGATGGAGGCTGCCCCTACTTCCTGTGACATTTTCACTAGTTAGAATGGTATATCAACCATAGGCACCCTGGAACAGCTCTCCACACAGGCCTGGTTTAGTCCATCTTCTCTACATTAAGAAGAGAGATGTTGATTCAGACACATCCCTTCATCCTGACCAGGTTTTTTGCCTTGGAAGATGACTTTTTCTCTCTCTGGTCCTTCATAGCTGCCTACATCTTCTACAGGGATAATTTCTGCATGGACCTTTGAGGTTCTCAGCAGGTAGAATATCCCCTCCATTCCTGTATTATAAAACCAACTCTGTCCCTGCTCTTCTGTAAAGTTAGATTGAGGAAAGAGTGTATAGTTAGGTTTAATAACAAGTTTGATCTGGGTTAGGAATCATTCTGTGGGATGAATTATGGTATTCTGAACCTGTGATATTTATAAGAATATATAGGTGAAATATAAGTAGGTAAACAGAAATCTAGGTAAAATTTGCAGCCCAGAAGGGCATTGAGCCCTTGATTGGGATACTTAGCTTTGAATTATGTTCTGCAAAGATGTCTCAGATAAATCGATATACAATGGCATAGGTCCTTGTACCTTGGATGATTGAATGCCGAAGAGAACATACAGTCAAAAAGGGATAGTCGGTAGGATTAGGAATATAGTCAATACGTTTAGAAAGAAGATGAGTATAGGATTTGGACCAAAAGTTCTTTAGCAATAGGGTTTCGGGTAGAGAGTGAATGTAAATGTCAGCACATGTGAAGAGTCTGTCACAATGATGAACTGGGGAAAATATGTAGGAAAGCAGATATCAATAGAGACATTACAAAATCAGGCCAAGTATAAAGTGAGTGATAGGATTAGACATTTTCAACAGGCTTGAGGTTGAATATATAATCTTAGGAAGAAACAAATATGTAGTCACCAATAGAATTGACATTTGAGAGCATTAGATGTTTTCATAATCCATGCTCACTGTCCATTTAGGCTTTGGTACAAACATAAGTGTGATGTTTGTATTTGTGTCCAGAATATTACTGTGATAAAATGTATATGTAGATCAGGTGACATGAGTATTTCTTCCACCATTTCTGGGTGCAACATTTTGAAGACATATAAATTAGTATTGGGGATACAAATAGGTGTACCTTTGTCTATCAATATAGAGATAATGCATGAATAAACCATACTGTGAAAAAATAATATAACTACTTCCAACTTTAAAAAATGGATTGAATTGATATCTGAAAATATACAGGAAATATTATATTGATATACAATCATTCATTCCAACCAGTTATACATCTAATGGTAATATAAGGATTATGGATTATCATGAAGAGTGTGTGAGTTTTGCTTCAAAATGATTATGGAAATCGAAAATAATGTGTTTGGAAAGAAGTCTCATGAAAAGTCCAGCCAAGAAACCTGGAGGAATACATGTGTTCTGAAGAAGGACGTGATTGATAGTGAGACAAATGCCTATAATTTTGTGAACTTGTGGATAAATATATATCCTATGATGTGCATAAACTGAAGAAATAGTAATGTACCAATGTTGAATAAAAATGAACATCAAAATAAACATCATGTATCATAGGAATCTACTTACATTGATGTTAAACTGGGTCAGTTACTGTAGAAATATTAGGATTTGTATGCACCATTCACTGAAGTTAGTTTTCAGTTCTAGGAAACAAATATGTATTTCAGGTGGATGAATATTTCTGAGAATAATCTTGTGAAAAGTTGATTATAAATCCACATACATGAACATGAATGAATTTACGGAGTGTATAATAAGACACATATATTTCATATTTTGAAATATCTGGAGATTGTGTGTATATATGTATATCACAGACATTAAAAAGTAGCAATATATATGCCAATTGAAATTCATAATTAAATATATATCATCCACAGATCCAAAACTATTTATATTAATAAACATGGATTTATGTATAATGTTGTTCAACTAGGAACCTCACCCATAGATTGAATTTTCAGTTCCAACCGTGTTTAGGAGGGTGATCTGTTCTCACAATTTGTATCTGCCAAGTCAGCCACCTCACAAGAATGTACATGTGATAAAAGGTAGGATTCTGTATGTGCATAAAAAAATACAGGTGCTGAATAGGCTACAGAGAAAGGGAGACAATAATTCACATATTTATTAACTTTAAAAACACATGGAGACCTACTTCAATTAAAAATTGACTAGATTTATAACACCAACCCTTTATCATGCAAAATGCAAGTCCAACTATACACCATGCCTCCTCTCAACTGCTTGTATTTCTATTCTGTTTGGATTATTTTTCTCCATCATATTAGTATTAGTAGTCAGAGTCTAGTAGGGTATGGGTTAGTGTCAGGGTTTCAGTATTTCGAATGGAAAATTAGATAAGGAATCCAATGTGTATGCAAATATGTGGTATACAAAAATCTTCCGACTCTCATCCAGAACGATGGCTTGACATTACCTTCCCCCCAAGTAAGACACAATTAGAGGAGAAGAGTTAGAAAATCTGTGAATACATATCTGGAATGGAAAATGTTCAGGAGTTCACAACCTTGGAGGTGGTAGAGGAGTTTCCAAAAGTAAAGGACAGGGTTGATAGACCCAACCTGATCTTTTATTAAAATTGGGAGCCATCTTGCAACAAAGCCATGAAAAGATAATTTTGGCTTTACTATAAATTACTGCAAATTCTGAACCTGCTTGGAATGCTTGCCGGTGCCTTGAACACACCCATGCCTATCTCTCTGACCAGATAGCAGCCCTCTCTGAAACTTTAGTGACACATCATAATTTTTGGCCTTCCCTGGCCAGACAACGACCCTCTCTGAGGTCTAATGGTCCTCATAATTTCTGATGTTGGGGCCACCAAAAAAAAAAAAAAATGAAACTACCATTAGTGTGATGCTTGTCAAAGTTCTGTTATCTGTAATACCCCTTTTGTGTAACTTTCTGGGCTATATAGCTGGGCTGTAGGAAATGTGGGTTTGCTGCCTTGTTCCTGCTGTTTTGGGAGGGAGAGGCAGCCAGGCCGGTTGAAATAATAAACTTGCCTTAATTTTATTTTAATTAGAGTCAGTGGTCTTTTCTTACGTCCTGGTCTAACATTTTGGAGTTCCCCAGCAAGATGACCCTGCCCGAACAGATCACAAGACCAGACTGCTCAAAATTCTGAAGCTGGCCTTCCCTCCAGGGCTCCCGGCTACAGAGCCACTATAGGGGATGTGCAACTTGAGATGTTCCAACACCTTGGAGTGAGCCTTTGGTCCAGGGAGCACTGCAGTGAACCACTGGACTAAAACTCTTAGCAAGCACCTGGTGGAGGAGTCCTCCATTGGTAAGTGGCACCTTTATAACATCTGATATCTGGTTAAGGGAGATCTCTTCTGATGACAGAGATGTGGCCGGGGGAGGCTCACTTATACTCCTGTCCGGGACAGTAACGAGAATCATTCTGACCTCTGTTCTGTTATGTAGGGAATTCCTCTGGATGGGTAGAGAGGTGCGGATGAGCACACACGCGGTCCTACCCAGGAGCTTTAGCAAGACGTTGCATTGCTCCTCTGTTTTTCTGTTTCTTCGCCGGGTTTCTGTTTCTTTGTGTTTTGTTCTGTGTTCTATATGTTTTTTGTTTGTTTGTTTTTGTGCATTTTGTTGTGTGATTTCTGTGGTAAAAACTTAAGGATATTGGACGTGAAAATGGGTAATAAAGCAAGTAAGCGTGACACCTTTTTGGACTGTGTTTTAAGGAACTGTGATGAACTTTACCCCCCTTTGTTAAGCAGGATAAGAGAAGCCCCTAGCTGGCTTCCTGTAGCAAACCCACTGCAGAGGGCAATGCCTGCTGGTGACCTAAGAACTGAGTATCTCCCAGGTTAACGAGTGAAACTCCTTTAAAACCCATTGTCACTCCAGATAAAGAGAGTCACAACCTTTGGGCAGAGTCGCCTGTGTTTCTCCTTTTTTAGCAAAGCAATAAACATCCCTTTTTCTTTTTTCTCAAAACCCTGTCCTCATTATTAAATAGGGATTAATTGGCTTCAAGGTCAGGAACCGAACTTTAAGTTACAAATTTTGATAAACTACCCCCCCACCCTGGAACTTTTTGAGAGCTGACTACTGAAATGTTAGGAGATGGAGCGTGCTTGGGGTGGAACCGAACCAGAGGAGATAATCCTGTAAGTAAAAGGAGGGACTGAGGGACTCCCATCAGCAGCCCGAGCCCTGTTGCTTCAGGGAATTCCCTCCTTCCTTCCCTGCACTGCAAGGATTATGCCATCTCTGTCTTCTTAAAAAGAGAAAAAGAAAAAGGGGATACTAAATTCAGTAAAGTCACCATGGAGACCCTTGATTTTACATTTCAGGTTGCCCCTCTGTGAAAACATCTGGTCCCCTTGTAGGGACATCTATCGTGCCACTGGTGTAGGAGATTTTTCTCTTATCTGCTCTGTTTTAAAGGCTTCTGTCTGTCAGCTATTGTCTGGAGCTCCTTTCTGTCTGTCTTGTGTCTTTGTTTCTGGCCCTTTAAGACATGTGCAATAATGTGTTGATATTATAAATTGTTTCTTGGGAATGATCTTAGCTGAATGTGTGTCTAAATGATGATGTTTTATTGTAACAATCTGGTATCTGAATGGGTTTTTGAAGAATTGCACAATCTTGCAGTTAAAAGTCGGGTTTAGGTAATTGTTTAGTTTATGATTTCAGATAATTCATGCCAGAGAACTTAAATACTTAGGATGGAAAACTAAAGAACTCTACTTCCAAGTTGGCAAGTAACTTCCCAATCATTCAGTTTTTTATTTCACCAATTTTGAATTGGGTAGCCTGGGAAAATGTCACTATGTGTACCAGTGCAATAATTTGGACAAGGATTGTAAATCATTGTATGGTATCTGTTGACAAATCAAGATGAAAGATATAAAATTTTGTGAATTGTATCTTAAACTTTTATCATAATTTTCAACATCCTAACCTGAAAATTATGGTTAAAATGCCTTAGGCCTGAGGTGTCTGCTCAGAATAGCATTTTTTTCCTGCTCCTTCCACACCTCAGCCAGGACTTATTTTGAAATGCAAATGAAAGAAGCCTGCAAGCTCAGTAGGAGACTGATCTGAGGCCTAAGGGAAAAAATGGTAAATTGTATGGTTTTTACTAATTACTGGCCAGTAATTTTTTCTAGGACTCTTATTTATTCCCTTAGATTCTTTATTTTTTTTTTTTGAGTTCATGATTTTGATCCTACAGACCTAAGTTAATGTTTTTCTGATCAGTTCTATCTTTGACCAACTGTGGAGTTTTTGAGACATTGCAATGCAGATTTCACCTGTGAAAAGTTATAAGGACTTTAATATTTTTATGTGTGCACACTTTTATTATGTGTTGTATGTCTATATATACGTATGTTCGTATATCGTATATATGATACAAAAATTAACATATATAAAGAGCGCTCATAAAAAAAAGCTCATAAATACAAATTTTAAAAAGTGGATCCAACGATCTTTAATTCACGTGATTTAAATGGTTCAATTTAAATTGGATAAACAGATAAAAATAAATGTCTTTAAATTTAAGCTTACAAGTTTTTCTAGGTGTTCAAATATCTAATAAAATATTAATCTCTACAAAATGTCTAATATGACTTGGTTCTAGGACATTTCCTTCAACAAAATATGGTTTACAATCTTCAATACATTTGTCTAATATTTTGATAAATAAGTGAAGTAAATTTGATATGGGATTACTCATTCATGAGTACTTTTGTTAGATATCTGATTGATTTACTAATGTCTGCACAAGTTTGTACTAAAGTCTGTATAAGATTGTAAAAATCAGTCATGTGTTAAAGAGACAAAAATTTCTTAAAACATAAGTTGACCCATAACATTGTGTTTATTAAGTTTTATTTTTTCTAGAGCTAGCAAACCTAAAAATTAAACAACTGATTAATAAGAACTGTTTTTTTAGAGCACTGTACTGCCATTTCTTTAAAAGCTAAACTTGGTTAATGTAGAAACATCAATGTAATTGTGATGCTATTACTGTGTTCATATCTTCCATGTATACAAGTCTGTAAGGTAGAAAATTAAAAGAGCATTATATCAATCTGGTGTTCTGAAGTTGTATGGTAAAAATATATATTGGGAATTTATTTATCTGGTATCAATAAGATATGTAAAGTTTTATGTTACTTTTTACATTGGGGACAATTTAAATATATTTTTTAAGTTAATGAGAGCCTAATCTATGTAAAGGTTAAAAACTTTCAGCCTTTCTTTAATTCATGTTTTAAATGTGATATCATATGGTGTTAGCTAATGTTCATGTGACCTTAAACAATTTATGTATACTGTGTAAAATGATATTAAAAAAAGATCAGCTTTAGAGCTAAAACACTTAAGATTTATAAAGAGACCTGCCTTACCTGAGATAAGGCTCTGTGTCCCATCTTACTACATGTGAGAATGACTATGAAAGCAGTAGGTCAGATTATATTTCATTTAAAGTTATGTTCAAAAGTTTTTTTTCTGTCAAGATTAGTAGGATCTCAAACAGGGGATATAATTTATAACTCAGCCAAAAATTTCAGTGTAGCTATTATGCAAACTAAGTATTTTTACTCTTGTTAAAAAAATTTTATTTTGTAATTTCCTTATAAGTGATCCAAGATTCCATGTTAGTGTTTTACAGAAGTGTTGCTTTAAGAACACAACATGGGTTAATTTAAGATAATAAGTTATCACCTAAAAGACAGAATAATACAGAACCCAATTAATAAAAAGATAAATAATTATAAAGTTATAGACATTAAAGCCCAGTACTCTTAATATAAGGCTGTTAAAATTTATTTGCTGGATATTTAAGATTAGGATTTTAAATTAAAGTTAAATGAAAAGGGCCAAGAAAACTAATATTTGGCTCTTGCCCTCTGAGTCAGTCTGAATCCAGGGAACAGGGGACTTCTCTAAAGAGCTTTGCAACTCTGGGCCACATAACCTCCCGATCAGGGAGATTAATGAGACCACTGGAGAACAGAAAGCCAATTAGTGCATTTGCTACGAAGAGGAGAGTCATCAGAGAAGAGAGACATCCCTGATGCTTCTGAGGGAAGCCACATGGTCAAGCAAGACATGGACCCACCTAGCGCAAATGGCACTAGCAGAACTGAGAAGCTGCTCGCAAGTTTCCCCAGGAATGACTCCCATAAAAGCTCAGCTGACTGTTAAAAATAGATAAAAACAAAAGTCAGTTTGACTGCTTCATCTTAAACACTTAGCAAAGACAGTTAAAACCAAAATACAGCCATTCCTGGGCATTTTAAATAATAATAATAATAATAATAATAATAATAATAATAATAATAATAATAATTTAAAGTATACACTTTATGTTAGCCTCCCAAAATAAGTAAGACTGGAGGCTACAAAGAAGGATTCTCAGACAGGAATGCCTCATAACTATAAAAAGAGACTATCAAGAGGAGCTGCAAGAGGCAGAAGTTTTCAGTTTAAGGCCTACAGATATTCCTAACCTACACAGGTAGGCTTGGTGTTTGCTAGTACGATTATCCAGCCCTGAGTAACAGAATTAAAGGTTTCTCTATTAGACACTGAGGTCATACTATTAAAAGGATTTTGCAAGATCAGATGACATTAAATTATTAAACTCTATCTTATGGGGAGGGACAAATGTAACACTAAAAGCTAAATATTAAGTTGACAGTCCTCATAACTGAGGATATTAAAGACTGGTGAAGGAACTTCTATACAGTCACATGTTCCAGCTGCTGCAACATTATTCAGTACTCATGGTTTTTGTTTCTCTCATAGAAGAACCCATCCCCAGATGACTTTACAACCTGTTCTTCCCCAACCAGACTTCAAACCGAACTGACTTCTAAAAGGCAACTCATGTCCCTCAATTGACTTCTAAAACGTAACTCATGTCCCTCATGCCATGCCCCCTCACATCACCCTCTCTCAGCTCAGAAGAAGCCAAAATGAGTGACGCCTCTCTTCTTACAACAATGGAGCCAAAAATAAATAGACTATCAATATAAGTAATTAATTAAGTCAGGTAAAATCAGGGAGACCGGTTTTGGGTGAGTTCAAAAATTTGGAGACTGGTACCTGAGGGATTAAAATTCCCTCATTGCTCTTCCCCTACTCTATCAAAGATTTGAAAGGGACACATTAGAAAAGGGGGAATGATAGACCCAACCTGATCTTTTATTAAAGTTTGGAGCCATCTTGCCACAAAGCCATGAAAAGTTAATTTTGGCTTAACTTAAATTACAGCAAATTCTGAACCTTCTTGTAATGCCTGCCCATGCCTTGAACTTACCCATGCCTGGCTCTCTGACCAGATAGCAGCCCTCTCTGAAAATTTAGTGACACCTCATAAATATTGGCCTTCCCTGGCCAGACAACGACCCTCTCTGAGTCTCTAATGGTCCTCATAAATTCCGATGTTGGGGCCAGCAAAAAAAATGTAAACTACCATTAGTGTGATGCTTGTCCGAGTTCTGTTATCTGTAACCCCCTTTTGTGTAACATTCTAGGCTATAAAGCTGGGCTGTAGGAAAGGTGGGGTTGCTGTCTTTTTCCAGCTCTTTTGGGACGGAGAGGCAGCCTGGCCAGTGGAAATAATAGGCTTGTTTAATTTGATTTTAATTGGAGTCAGTCGTCATTTCTTGCATACTGGTCGAACAGGTAAACACTCCACAAACATGGAGCTCTGCTGGCCTAAAGACTTCTGGAGAAAATGCCTCTGAGGTTGGGCACTTGAAATATATATTGTTGTCAGGAGCTTTAGTTTTCTTTGTAGTGAGACCATCAAAGCTGTGTCTGCATCTATGTGACCTGGAGGACATGGTTTCCTATTTTCCAATGAACATGAGGAAGCAGTGCTGAATTCTCTCTTTGTAGGTAAACTGTGGCCACTGGGGGCTAAGTGTCTCCCCCTGTGGACTCTCAAGCCATTTGGTCATCCTCTAATTTTCGTGGTGTTTCTTGCTGCTGTACTGGGAGTTTGGTATAGGTTTCATGAAACACAAAGAGTTCAACTGGGACACAGTGCTGGAGGGAGTTCTGTCACGTGTGGTGGGTCAGGGTCTGCAGGAGAATGCACCAACCAGGCTTCTATCCCACATAGCTTGCCCCCTTGTCCATAGCAACCAGATTCTGAACATTGCCCTGAAACCTCCCCATATATCAAGATGCCTTTACATATAAGTTTCTGCTGGCTGCACCATGTCAGCCAGAAGCCATTTGGAAGCCAAAGGCAGATCCACATGACCCTGCAACAGATGTTTTATCACACACCTGCACACAACTGCTCTAGGCCCACTACTCAGCAGTCTCCAACTTACGGGCATCTCTGATCTAAACCATTTCCATGAAACCCAGTCAATCAAGTCACTGTCTGGTACACTCATGATCAGCAACAGGAGATCCAAAGGTTCTCCAGTGCTAGCTGGTCATGGTAATTTCAAAAATTTCATGGTATTTATCTAGGCATTTTTCAAGGATGAAGTTGGAGGCACTGTGTGTTTCAATTCATTCAGTAACCATTAAATGGTGAGGAAGCTCAGTTCAATGAAACCTCTGGAGAACTCTCACAGGCAAGGCTTCCCAAAGAGTGGCCAAAAGGACACATGAAGCCAGGCCCATTGTGGTCTACAATGTGAGGTCCATGTGTGTTTTGACTCTCAACTATAGCTGCCAAGTCTTTCAGAATAAAATCATGTGATATCCTGGGTGAGATTCCCAGTGCTCTCTTGAAAGCCACCCTGGGCCTAAATCTCATTTTCCAAGGGCGATTCTCATGTGCGGGCTCCTAAAATCCCAACAGAATTCATGGCAATACTTCTCTGAGGTCAGTTCCGGGACTCAGACTCTAAGGGGAATTACACCAGAGTTCAAGCCCAGGTGGACCCAGTCATCTCTTCCAACTGCCACACAAATTACCACAATTAAAACCAAAACACTCCCACATTGCCCTCATCTTCTTCCATATAGAAACTCATCATAGCCTCTGGCTGGACGTTTCCATGAGGGGTGCAGATCAAGATAGTGTCCAAATAAGCTCCCTAGTCCCTTATTTGCCTAAAGTAATGGTGGACTGCACACCCTTCCTGAGAACCAGGAGTCATGAAATCGGCCCGCCTTAATACTGCTCTGCTTCTCCAAATTGAGGCCTACTGACTGTCAGGTATAGATTCTTTATGTGATTTGGAGTCATGAGAAAACCCAAGCACCTATGAGCTAGCCTCTGCAGGGCTTTGAAGAACTCATTTGACCCAAAGGATCACTATTCTCACTTGATGTATGTCAGCAACCTAACAGAGGAAGGCAAGAGACTTCATCCACAATGACTGATCTTTGTGCCATTTTGGTTTTGGACGCACACATGGAATCTTTCTTTAGATACATTAGGTGCTGACAATCTAAGCCACAGCCTCACACAGGGCCAAGAGGCTGATTCAGACACATCCCTTTCCAAAGCAATTAAGCAAAGAGCCACAGGTGATGTCCATTCATTTCCATTTGAAAACTGTTTTCCTCAGGCTTCACAAAGGCGTGGCCTGAGGCAAAGACCTTCCTGAAATTCAGGGAAACAGAAGAATAGGTAAGCAAAAGGCCCAAAGCATGGTTTCTCCACTGAGAAGTTCCTGGTCACACTGATATCTGAGTTTTCTGAGATGCTCGCCATTCACTTCAGCTATCCAGTACATGGCCATGTCACAGAGCTTGGAGGTGATACATAAATTGGATGCAAAACCATGAGCCTATTCTGGAGAGTGGCAAGGATTCAGGAAGAAAACCGGAAAATTAGGAACATAGTAGGTGTTGCCCATCCATAAGTCTAGCCGCAGTCCGTTCATACATTCGGCAGGATGAATGCTGGGAAGCTTTCTACTAGACAGGACACATCCATCGATGCATTCTCTTTTCTAATGTGTACAACCACAGACACAGTGGGATACAGAGATATAGAAACACTCGCCTTGTCAAATAACTTACTAGAAACAGTCCTCTCCAAACCAAACAAAACTCCTTTCCTACCTACTCTCAGAACATGAGACTAAACCACAAACTCACACCCACACCCTTCATCCTCACCAGGTTGTTTGCCATGGAAGATGAATTTTGCTCTCTCAGGTCCTTCATAGCTGTGTACATCTTCTCTAGGGATCATTTCTGCATGGACCTTTGAGTTTCTCAGGAGGTGGAAGTTCCCCTACGTTCCTGTATTGTAAGACCAGCTCTGTCCCTGCTCTTTTTTAAAGTTAGATTGAGGGAACAGTGTATGGTTAGGTTAATAACATGTTCAATTTGGGTTAGGAATCATTCTGCAGGATGAATAATGGTATTGGCAACCTGCGATATTTATAAGAATATATAGTTGAAATATATATATATATATATGAAAAAAGAAATCTAAGTAATATTTGAAACACAGAAGGGCATTAGGCCCTTGATTGGGATACTTAGCATTGAATTTCGTTCTTCACAGATGAGTCAGATAAATCAATATACAATGGCATAGGACCTTGTACATTTGATGATTGAATGTGGAAGAGAACATCCAGTCAAAAACGGATAGTCGGTAGGTTTAGGAAGAAGAGTGAGTATAGGATTTGGAACAAAATCTTTAGTAATAGGGTTTCAGTTAGAGAGTGAATGTAAATGACAGCACATGTGAAGAGTCAGTCACAATGATGAACTGGGGGAAATATGTAGGAAAGCATATATCAATAGAGACATTAGGAAATCAGGCAAAGTAAAAAGTAAGTGATAGGATTAGACATTTTCAACAGGCTTGAGTTTGAATACATAATCTTAGGAAGACACAAATATGTAGTCACCAATAGGATTGACATTTGATAGCATTAGGCAACCTGGACAAGGAAGTTTTTAGTAATCCATGTTCACTTTCCATTTACGCTTTGGTACAATCATAAGTTTGACCTTTGCTTTTTGTGTCCACAATATTACTGTGATAAAATGTATATGTAGATCAGGTGACATGAGTATTTCTTCCACCATTTCTGGGAGCAATATTTTAAAGATGGATAAATTAGTATTGGGGGTACAAATAGGTGTACCCTGTGTCTATGAATATAGAGATAATGCATGAGTAGACAACACTGTGAATAAATAATATAACTGGTTCCACTTTAAATAATGGATTGAATTGATATCTGAAAATATATAAGAAATCTTATATTGATATACAATCATTCATTCCAACCAGTTATACATGTAATGGTAATATTAGGGTTATGGTTTATCATGAAGGGTGTGAGTTATGCTTCAAAAGTGATTATAGAAATCGAAAATAATGTGTTTGGAAAGAAGTCTCATGAAAAGACCAGTCAAGAAACATGGAGGAATACATGTGTTCTGAAGCAGGAAGTGATTGAAAGTGAAACAAATGCCTATAAATTTGCTAACTTGTGGATGAAATATATATCATATGATGTGCATAAACTGAAGAAATAGTAATGTACCAGTGTTGAATAAAAATGAACGTCAAAATACACATCATGACCCATAGGAATCTAATTGCATTGATGTTAAACTGGGTCAGTTACTGTAGAAATATTAGGATTTGTATGCACCATTCACTGAAGTTAGTTTTCATTAGTAAGAAACAAATATGTATTTCAGGTGGATGAATATTTCTGAGAATAATCTTGTGAAAAGTTGATTATACATCCACATATGTGAACATGAATGAATTTAGGGAGTGTATAATAAAACACATATATTTCATATTTTGAAAAATCTGGAGAGTGTGTATTGTGTATATATATATATATATATATATATATATATATATACACATACACACACAAAAAACGCACACAGACATTAAAAAGTAGCAATATATATGCCAATTGAAATTCATCATGAAATATATATCATCCACAGATGCAAAAATATTTAATTTACTGAACATGGATTTATGTATAATGTTGTTTTACTAGGAATCTCACCCATAGGTTGAATTTTAACTTCCAACAGTGTTTAGGAGGAGTGATCTCTTCTCACAATTTGTATCTGCCAAGTCAGCCACCTCACAAGAATGTACGTGTGATACCAGGTAGGAATCTATATGTGCATATAAAAATACATTTGCTGAATAGGCTACAGAGAAAGTGAGACAGGAATTCACATATTTCTTAACTTTTAAAAAAAACATGGAGAACTATTTCAACAAAAAACTGACTGGTTTTATGACTCCTACAATTTATCATGCAAAACACAAGTCCAACTGTACACCATGCCTCCTCTGAACAGTTTGTATTTCTATTCTGGTAGGGTTATTTTTCTCCATCATATTAGAATTAGTAGTCAGAATCTAGTAGGCTATGGGTTAGTGTCAGGGATTCAGTGTTTCGAATGGAAAATTGGAAAATGAATCCAATGTGTATGCAAAAATATGCTACACAAAAAAAAACTTCCCACTCTCATCCAGAAAAATGCCTTGACATTACCCTCACCTTACGTAATACACAATTATATGAGAAGAGGTAAATCTGTGAATACATATCTGGAATGGAATATGCTCAGTAGTTCACAAATTTGGAGGTGGTAGAGGAATTTCTAAAAGTAAGAGACAGGCTAAACACTACACAAACATGGAGCTCTGCTGCAATAAGACTTCTTGAGAAACTGAATCTGAGGTTGGGTGTTGAAATATATGCTGTTGTCAGGAGATTTAGCTTTCTTTGTATTTAGACCATCAAAGCTGGATCTGCATCTATGTGACCTGGAGGACATGGTCTCTTATATTCCAATGAACATTAGGCAGCAGTACTGAATTCTCTCTTTGTAGATAAACTGTGGCCACTGGGGGCTAAGTGTTTCCCCGTGTGGACTGTGATGCCATTTGGTCATCCTCCACTTTCCGTGGTGTTTCTTGCTGCTGCACTGGGAATTTGGTATTTGCTTCATGGCATTCAAGGAGTTCAAACGGGACACAGTCCTAGAGGGAGTTCTGTCATGTGTCGTGGGTCACAGAATGCATGAGCATGCACCAACCAGGCTTCTATCCCACATAGCTTGCCCCCTTGAATATAGGAACCTGATTCTGAACATTGCCCTGATACCTCTCCATATAACAAGATGCCTT
Organism: Marmota monax; assembly: GCF_021218885.2. Lineage (NCBI taxonomy): Eukaryota > Metazoa > Chordata > Mammalia > Rodentia > Sciuridae > Marmota > Marmota monax. The sequence continues at coordinate 8,365 of NW_026694898.1, read as the reverse complement.
TATATATAAGGGTCTGCTGGCTGCACAATGTCAGTCACAAGCCATTTGGAAGCCAATGGCAGATCCACATCTCCCCACCACATATGTTTTATCACACACCTGCCCACCACTGTTCTAGTCCCACTACTCAGCAGGCTCCAACTTACTGGCACCTCGATTCTACAACATTTTCATGAAACCCAGTCAATCCAGGGAGTGTCTGGAATACTCATGATCAGCAAAGGTTCTCCAGTGCCACCTGGTCATGGGAATTTCAAAAATTTCATGGTACTTATGTAGTCATTTTTCAAGGATGAAGTTGGAGGCACTGTGTGTTTCAATTCATTCAGGAACAATTAAAAGGTGAGGAAAGTCATTTCAATGAAAGCTCTGGAGAACTCTCACAGGCAAGGCTTCCCAAACAGGGGGAAAAGGTCACAGGAAGCCAGGCCCACTGAGGTCTACAATGTGAGGTCCATGTGTGTTTTGACTCTCAACTATGGCTGCCAAGTCTTTCAGAATACAATCATGTGATATCCTGGGTGAGATTCCCAGTGCTCTGTGGAAAATCACCCTGGGGCTACATCTCAGTTTCCCAGGGCGACTGTCAAGCTTAGCCTCCTAAAATCCCAACACAATTCATGGCAATACTTCTCTGAGGTCAGTTCCAGAACTGAGTCTCTAAGGGCAATCACACCAGAGTTCAAGCCCAGGTGGACCCAGTCTCAACTTCCAGCTTCCGGCTGATGATTGGCTCACTGCGGGCCCAGCAACATCTAGCTGATTGGCTCCTCTGTGGTGATGCTCATTGGAGATGCTACTTGAGCTGTTTTCCTCCCCTTTCAGACTGCCAGCTGATGATTGGCTCACAGCAGCCCCAGCAACATCTAGTTGATTGGCTTCTCTGCGGTGATGCTTATTGGGCTGTTTCCCTGCCCTTTCAGACCACGGAGCTGCTCATTGGGGGACTTTTTTGGCTCTGCCCACATGAACCAGCCAATCGTCCTCAAGAGCAGGAGGATTGTGGGAGGTGGAGAGGCTTGTGGGGGAGAGAGAGGCTTGTGGGAAGCCGGTGGTGGCAGTTGGGCTCTGAGAGTTTTTCCTGAGGTGCTGTTTTGTTTGGCGTGTGTGGTTCTAAATATAAAAAGTTTGTTTCTTTTGACAAGTGGCTACTGAATTGTGCCTAGCCAGACTGCAGCATTTGGTGGCTCGCACGGGGAGTGACTGAGGGTAAGTGACAAGGTAAACTGCTCGTCCCTGAGGAAAGGGCGCGAGGATGGTAGCCATTTTAAGATTCCTCTTTTGTTTTGCTTCACTTTTGTTTTAAGTTGCCTGTCCCTGGACATGAGTGAGACAGAAGAAAACCTGCTCACATCTGATGAAAAACTATTTACTTCTGAGGAACAGATAGGGAGAAAGGACGGATGCACATGTCAGGAGGACAGAAAGGCTATAATGACTTTTTGTTGTTCCCTTTGTATTTCATTTTGTCTCGGTTTTGTTTAGCGTCATCTTGTTCGGTGGTATTATAGTAGAAATACAGGATCAGATATTAGTAAAAAACAAACTGAAAGAGTGTTAAGTAAATTGTTAGAGGAAGGAGGCATCTCAGTAAAATCAAGAACAGTCAGGGCATACGTTGATACAATACAAAAATGTAACCCATGGCTTTTTAAGGAGGAATTATTAAATATATCACAATGGAACCATCATGGTGAAGATTTAAAAAGAATAGAAAAGAACAGCCCAGGGACTCTGCCAGTTGTCACATTGCCATTGTGGACATTCGTATCTGGTTTGCTTAGTCCAAAGCCTTCAGTTCAGACAAAGATAGAGGAACAAAGCTCAGAGCAGAAAAAGCCATCAGGGGGAAAGTTACAAAAGGAGACTGCTACTAACAACTTTCTATCACCAGAGGGCATAAGTTTTCCAACCAACAGTGCCACCTCTACAGGAGACTGTTACTAACACCTTTCTATCACCAGAGGATGTAAATGTCCAAATAACAAGGCCACCTCCATATGCTGGGAGGCCCCCAACGACCGCAGTTGATAGTTCGGATCCTGAGACAGGATCTCAAGTATTAACATGCACTGTATTTGAGGTAGGAGGGCAGCGAATTCACCATGCTTTAAATTTCAAAACAGTGAAGCAGCTAAAAGAGGCTGTGACAACCTATGGTCCTCAAGCACCCTTCACTGTAAGCTTGATCGAATCCATTAACAACTTGAACATGACGCCAGCAGATTGGGCTAATATGTGTAAAGCTGTGCTAAATGGAGGTCAATACCTGTTATGGAAGGTTGCCAATGAGGAATTTTGCAAGGAGACGGCTAGGCAAAATGCAGCAGCTGGTTATCCTTAGAGAAATCTAGATATGTTGTTAGAAAGGGACCTTATGAGGATCAGCAACAACAAATTGCATATGATCCTGGCGTATACGCACAAATTGCTGTAGACGCGATTAGGGCATGGGAGACTTTACAAGGACATGGAGGTTTACAAGGTCAATTATCTAAGGTAATACAAGGAGCTAATGAATCTTACACTGAATTTGTAGATAGGCTTATTCAAACAGCTACCAGAGTTTTTTGGGAATACAGAACAAGCAATGTCATTAATAAAACAACTGGCTTATGACCAAGTGAATCGTTGGTGCAGAGATATCATTAGACTATGGAAACATGAAGATTTAAACACATATATTAAATTATGTAGAGACATTAATGAACAAGAGCAAGTCATGGCAGCTGCAGTAAAACAGGCTTTAGATGCCAGAGACATTAATGAACAAGGGCAAATTGTGGCAGCTGCAGTAAAACAGGCTTTAGATGCCAGGCCAAGAACATGCTACAATTGTGAACAAACAGGACATTTTAAAAGGAATTGCCCCATAGGAGGAGGGTTTAACAAAACTAGGTATCAAAGGAGTAGAATACCGGGTATTTGGCCACGATGCCATAGAGGGAGACATTGGGCTAATGAATGCCATTCTCAAACCACCATAGAGGGTACTACATTATCAAAAAACGAAAAAGGACCAGGTGTTTACCCACAATATCGGGGAGAAAGGCATTGGGCTCCATTGCCAAAAAATGGACATGGGGGCCCAATGCTCTGGGGCTCCAAACCACAAATATACAGAGCACTGGAGGAACCCAGCAACCCCATCAGGGTAGTGTCCAGGACACATTGTCCATTAGATCCATCATCAGACAAACCAGAGGGAGCGCAGGGTTGGACATCTGGGCCTCTGCCAGATCAGTTCTAACTCCAGAGATGAGAGTTCAAATCATTCCCACAGGGGTAAAAGGACCTCTTCCCAAAGGAACGGTAGGCTTATTATTGGGACTCAGCTCTTCTACTCTAAAAGGACTTATGATAAGTCCTGGGGTAATTGATTCCGATTATGAAGGAGAATTAAAATTTATAGCCAGTTCTCCTATATGAGATGTCCTAGATAAATTAGGTTTGACATTAACAAATAACATCAACCAAAGTGCACCCACTATTATGACTAGAGAAGATTTTAGGAAAGGAAAAAGATTAGAAAAACAAGAACAAGGTATAGCAGCACCAATACAAATAGATCAAGGAACAAACAGACATGGGTTGGATTTTCAGAAAGGGCCACTGAGACAATAAAAATTACTTAGAAATCAGAAAGACCAGTATGGGTTCCTCAGTGGCCCCTGACTAAAGAAAAGATACAAGCAGCCCATGACCTGGTCAAACAACAATTAGCAGAAGGACATATACAACCTTCTGTATCTCCCCATAATACTCCCATTTTTGTCATCAAAAGAAATCTGGTAAATGGAGATTATTGCAAGATTTAAGAGCCATTAATAATGAGATGGTTATTATGGGACCTGCTCAACTGGGGATTCCTCAATTTTCTGCTTTGCCAAAAACTTAGTATGTTTTAGTTGTACATATTAAAGATTTCTTTTTCAATTCCATTCATCCTGAGGATAGTCCAAGTTTTTCATTATCTATTCCTGCACTGAATCATGAAGGTCCTGTTCAGAGATATGAGTGGAAAGTACTCCCTCAAGGGATGGCTAACAGCCCAATTATGTGTCAAATTTATGTTAACAAAGTAATCCAGCTACTTAGAAATCAAAATCCTGAACTACAAATATTTCACTAAATGGATTATGTATTATTAGCACACAAAGCTAAAAACACATTGCTAGAATGTTATGCCACACTTATAAACTTATTAAAAATTATAATCTAAAGATAGCAATAGATAAACTACAATTAAATTTTCCAATTAATTATTTAGGAGTTCTATTATCCTCAATCATGGTCCATCCACCAAAAATTCAAATACGAGTAGATCAACTCAAATCACTTAATGACTTTCAAAAGTTATTAGGAGACATAAATTGGATAAGGCCTTATCTAGGTATACCAACAGGAGAGTTGGGACCTTTATATGATATCCTAAAAGGTCCATCAGATCTAAATTCACCCCGAATGTCAACGCCTGAAGCAAGAAAGGCATTAAAAATCATAGAAACATATATGGAAAATATGCATTTGGATAGAATTCATATAAATTTGCCTTTATTATTTATTGTACTACCAACAAAAAGTATTCCTACAGGAGTATTTTGGCAAGAAGGTCCATTATTATGGATACATTTATCTTATTCTCCTAACACTATTCTTACTAGGTATCCTGAGGCTGTAGGACAATTAATACTCAAAGGAATAAAAGCAACAAAGGGAGTGTTTGGAATTTCTCCCAATAAAATTGTTAATCCATATACTATGAATCAAATTGATGAATTAGCTAATGAGTTAAATACTTGGGCAATAATCATGTGTAAATCTAATGTTTCATTTCATAACCATTTACCATCTAATCCTTTATTGTCTTTTTGGTAATCACATCCTGTAATTTTTCCAAAAATGACAAGAAAAACACGTATCATGAATGCTCCAAATATATTCACTGATGGATCAAATAATGGTAGAGCATCAATATTTACACCTGATCAAACTTTCACATTTTTAGTACCCAAACAATCAGCTCAAAAGGTAGAGCTTAATGCAGTATTACAAGCTTTTGTGATGTTTAAAAATTCTGTATTTAATTTATTTTCAGATCGTCAGTATACAGTTAATGCTATACTATCCCTTGAAGATGCTGGTAGGATTTCCCCTTCCTCTACTGTTTTCTCTTTGCTTTCCACTATAGAATGTCTAATCTGGGACAGAAAAGATCCATTCTTTATAGGACATATCAGGGCACATACAGGATTGCCTGGAGCCCATAGTTTGGGCAATGATTTAGCAGATAAAACTACACATGACATACATATTTTCTCTACACTAGAAGAAGCTATAAATTTCCATAAAAAGTTCCATGTCACTGTTAATACTTTACAAAAGCATTTTAAAATAACTAAGGAACAAGCTAGACAAATAATAAAACAATGTCAAAATTGTGTGACCTTTTTACCACAAGTAAATCTTGGAGTCAATCCTAGAGGATTGATACCTAACCATATTTGTCAGATGGACATCACACAGTTGCCAGAATTTGGAAAACTAAAATATTTGCATGTTACACTTGATACTTCTTCTGGATTTTTGATGGGCTCCCTTCATGCCGGAGAAAAAACTAAAGATGTTATAGCACATTGCTTACAAAATGTTGCCACTGTGGGCGTTTAAAGTTGCAACAAGTTATATTATTTATTCACAATATGGTCTATTCATGCATTATCTCTATATTCATAGACACAGGGTACACCTATTTGTATCCAAAATACTATTTTATACGTCTTCAAAATATTTCTCCCAGAAATGGTGGAAGAAATACTCATGTCACCTGATCTACATATACACTTTTTTTCACAGTAATATTCTGGACACAAAAATCAAAGGTCACACTTATGATTGTACCAAAGCCTAAATGGAAATTAAGCATGGATTACGAAAAACATCCTTATTCAGGTTGCTTAATGCTCTCAAATGTCAATCCTATTGGTGACTACATATTTTTTCTTCCTAAGATTATATATTCAACCTCACCCCTGTTGATAATGTCTAATCCTCTCACTCCCTTTATACTTTGCCTGATTTTGTAATGTCGCTATTGATATCTGCTTTCCTACATATTTTACCGAGTTCATCATTGTGACTGACTCTTCACATGTGTTGACATCTACATTCACTCTCTATCCGAAACCCTATTGCTAAAGAACATTTGGTCCAAATCCTATACTCACTCTTCTTTCTAAACCTACCGACTATCTTCCTAATCCTACCAACTATCCTTTTTTGACTGGATGTTCTCTTCCACATTCAATCATCCAAGGTACCATGTCCTATGCTATTGTATATCGATTTACCTGAGACATCTGTGCAGAACATAATTCAAAGCTAAGTTTCCCAATCAAGGGCCCAATGCCCTTCTGGGCTGCAAATCTTACCTAGATTTCTGTTTTCATACTTATATTTCACCTGTATATACTTGTTAATATCGCAGGTTCCCAATACCATTATTCATCCAGCAGAATGATTCCTAACCCAAATTGCACATGTTATTAATCCTAACCATACACTGTTCCCTCAATCTAACTTTACAGAAGAGCAGGGACAGAGTTGGTCTTACAATACAAGGATGCAGAAGGTGTTCCTCCTGCTAACAACCTCAAAGGTCCATGCAGAAATGATCCCTGGAGAAGGTGTCTACAGCAATGAAGGACCTGAGAGAGCAAAAGTCATCGTGCATGGCAAACAACCTGGTCAGGATCAAGGGATGTGTCTGAATCAGCCTTTCTCTTCTTAATATAGAGAAGATGGACCAAACCAGGCCTGTGTAAAGAGGTGTTCCCAGGTGCCTATGGTTGAGGTACCATTCTAACTTGTGAAAGTGTCACAGGAAGTACGGGCAGCCTCCATCTCTTCTTCTTTGCTGGCACACCTTCGGCTGTGGCTCTCAACAGTGTGATACCAGGTAGGATTCTATATGTGCATACAAAAATACATGTGCTGAATAGGCTACATAGAAAGGGAAGCAGGAATTCACATATTTGTTAACTTTACAAACACATAGAGAAATTTCAACTAAAAAATGACTAGATTTATTACACCTACCCTTTATCATGCAAAAGGAAAGTCCAACTATACACCATGCCTCCTGTGAACTGCTTGTATTTCTACTCTGTCTGTGTTATTTTTCTCCATCATGTTAGGATTAGTAGTAAGAGTCTAGTATGGTATGGGTTAGTGTCAGGGATTAAGTATTTCAAATGGAAAATTGGAAAATGAATCCAATGTGTATGCAATTATGTGCTACACAAAAATCTTCCCACTCTCATCCAGAACAATGCTTTGACATTACCTTAACCCCAAATAAGACACAATAGAGGAGAAGAGTTAGAAAATCTGTGAATATATATCTGGAATGGAATATGCTCATGAGTTCACAACCTTAGAGGTGGTAGAGGAGTTTCCAAAAGTAAGGGACAGGGTAAACAATCCACAAACATGTAGCACTGCTGGCCTAAATACTTCTTGAGAAACTGCCTCTGAGGTTGGGCACTTGAAATATATGTTGCTGTCAGGAGCTTTAACTTCCTTTGTAGTGACACCATCAAAGCTGGGTCTGCATCTATGTGACCTGGAGGACATGTTTCTTATTTTCCAATGAACAGGAGGCAGCAGTGCTGATTTCTCTCTTTGTAGGTAAACTGTGGCCACTGGGGGCTAAGTGTCTCCCCTTGTAGACTGTGAAGCCATTTGGTCATCCTCCCATTTTCATGGTGTTTCTTGCTGCTGCACTGGGGGTTTGGTATTTGCTTCACAAAATACAAGGAGTTCAACTGAGACACAGTGCTGGAGGGAGTTCTTTCACATTTGGTGGGTTAGGATCTGCAGGAGAATGCACCAACCAGGCTTCTATCGCACATAGCTTGCCACCTTGAACATAGCAACCTGATTCTGAACATTGCCCTGAAACCTTTCGATATAATAAGATGCCTTTACATAGAAGGGTCTGCTGGCTGCACCATGTCAGTCACAAGCCATTTGGAAGCCAATGGAGATTCCACATGGCCCGACCACAGCAGTTTTATCACACACCTGCACACCACTGCTCTAGCCCCACTACTCAGCAGGCTCCAACTTACTGGCATCTCTGATCTACACCATTTTCATGAAACCCAGTCAATCAAGGCACTATCTGGTATCCTCATGATCAGCAACAGGACATCCAAAGGTTCTCCAGTGCCACCTGGTCATAGGAATTAAAAAAAAATTATGGTATTTATCTAGCCGTTTTCAAGGATGAAGCTAGAGGCACTGTGGTTTCAATACATTCAGGAACCTTTAAATGGTGAGGAAGCTCATTTCAATGAAAGCT
>NW_026694897.1:0-8851 GCF_021218885.2 Marmota monax | reverse complement strand
TATTACATATGTTTGAAAGTTCATGAGAATTTCTATTTGGAAGTTAAAAGAAGATTGAATCAAAGAGAAAATAGAAACTCATACTACAAATATCTAGAAAATAATAAACTTTTAACTGCATCAGTATGGGTCACAGTTAAATCACTAATCAAAAGAAAAGTCATCTTCTTAGATAACCACATAAATTTAAGGGAAAAGCACTAAAAATATTCATTAACAATTAGTCTCAAGTTATAAAGAAACAACATAATATATCAAAAGGATGTAAAATAAAAGGATAAAGATGAAGGAAACAATGAAAAGAAAAAAAGAATCAAGAAAATCCAACAGTGCTCTTTGAGATAAATAAAAATAAAACAAGAGTAAAATAATTTATGTGCATAATGAATTTTTAAAATGAAAGAAGAATATGTAAAAGCCAAGCAACCACAGGAAAAGAGGGAAGGGAATTGGAGAAGGTGGGATAATGGAGAATGGGAAAGAATTTCATTTTTTACTTCATTCACTCTCTGGAATATTAATAATTGCAAGGGGTTCATGTTTAAAGCAACCTGATTAGCTCCAACCACTTCTGCCCTGGGCAGAGGTTCTGAGGAGGCCCTTTGATGCTTGCCCTGTGAGAGTCCTTAGCATGTTACAATGCTGTCATGGGCCAGGGGGCCAGGGCTGTCACCAGAGGCCCAACCCATCAGGCCAACAGATCTTGGGCTTTCAGCCTCCAAAACTGTGAGCTAAGGACACCTCTTTTACATCACCAGGCTCAGGTATTTTTAGAATAACAGAAAATGGACTAATACAATATTAAGTATTTTTTTTCTATTTCTCCATGCTAGATAATAATTTATTTATAAAACTAACAATAAAACGAGCATATTAGGGATGGGGTTGTAGCTCAGCAGTAGAGCACTCGCTTAGCACATGCAAGGCCCTAGGTTCTACCCTCAGTACCACGTAAAAATAAATAAATAAAATAATGGTATTGTGTCCAACTACAACTAAAATATATATATATATATATATATATATATATATATATATATATATATATATTAAAAAAAAGAACACATTAAAGTCAGGGATGTCTAAGTGGCCTCAGAAATAAGATTATCCTATTATCAGGGGAGCATGAACCAAACTAATATGTTCCAGAATTTTCCTTGTATTTATCTCTATTCTGAAACTTACATAACAGCACTACTCCACTGATTAGAAAAATTAAACTCTCTTATGTATTTAAGCTTTTTAAAAGGATACTCTGATCTTCATAATCATTTAATTGTCACCACTTCTTTTTGTGCAGCTGGCACCTCCTTGATTTACACTTAAATAACCCTTGCTACTTGTGTTTCTTGTGTTGCTTGCTTCTATTAGCAACATCCAGCAAGTTCAAAGACACAAAAGTGATGAGCATGTTGAATCAAAACTGTACAACAGGAAGAACCACATAGAGACACTGGCTCTTGTTCTTGTGAGTCAGGATGCCAGACTTTGGTTTAAATGTGAGGTGGTGACAAATTTCATTCCCCACTTCCCACCTCACCTCCGCTCATTCCTCTTCTCCTGCCTCTCTCCCTTCACCCCATCACCATCAATCCTGGGGGAGCCCAGAACGGGGCTGGAGGATGGCTATAGACAGATCAGACTTCTGTGCCTGGCCTCTTGCTTCCTTAAGTGCTACCTTTACCCTTCTCATCTCCTTCAGAAAAATGAGAGAGCAGATTTCTACTTTTCCCACTGCTTGTCAGTTCCGTCCTCCATGGCCTTCCTCGATATAGCCGCTGTTTGTTATGATTTGTGACTTGGATGGGGAGGGGAGGTTGGGAGAAAGGAGAGCAAGGAGCGTTGGCGCTTATTTTAGGTAGCATGCAGCTATGTATGGAAGTATGTGCACTCCCCCAGCAATAAGCAAAGGGGAACCTGGATGCTCTTTCTCTAATGTTCCTACTTTTTGTAACATACTCAGGAGAGTCAGGGAGAAGGAAGGATGCCCACATGAATCCAGACCTCTAAATATAAAACCATCCAAAGCCATCAAATCAATCCTGACTTTCTGCATCAGAAGTTGGAAGAACTTTCTGACAGAGCTGCCCAAAACAGAACAGGCTGCCTCTGGGAGCATCCAGTCTGCTCAAAGCACCTCACATGGTCCTTTCACATGTCTGGGCTTCTCTCAAGCAAGATGATTTGCTGTGTACTACAAGCTAATCAGGTTGCAAATCAGCAATCAACATCCCATTCAAGGGGAGGGGATGGAAATTCAAAACTGTCAAATCACTGGCCCAAGATCCTGCAACCAGCAAGTACAAAGCTGGAAACCAAAGGTTTTTTTTTTTTTTTTTTTTTTTTTTTTTTTTTTTTTTTGGGGGGGGGGAGCCCTGGTTCTCTCATCATTCCAAGTCTGACACTCTAAAGGGGGTCCAGAAGCTCAAAAAAGATCATACAACCTTAAAAAGCAACACTCACTCCCAGGGTCCAACATTTGTAAAGAGGCAGATTTAAGAACTGTAATTCAGACTCCTTGTCAAGGAATTCTCCTATATTTTGTTTGTTGGGTGAAGGCCTGAAACCAGTCAGGATTAACCCACTCTTTCCACTCCCAGGACCTATGCAAACAGTCTTTCTCCCTTTCTTGCCCCTTTTAGAGTTATGAACCCATGTTACCTCCTGTGTTAAGCAATGAGTTTCCTAAGCTCAAGAATTGTGTATTTCTCATCTCTGTATTCCCTCAGCACCTAGAAAAATGCATGTCTACAGTGAATATGAGGGAGAAAAAAATGTCTTTTGAACAAATGAATGGAGGAATAAGTTTACAAGTGAATGAAGGCATTGAAATAATATATCAGAGGCAGAGCGCGTGTGGTGGTTCTAAATAAGGGTGTTTAGGGGTTTGGTGAGGAATTATTCTTCATCCCATAGAGAACTGTACAATTAGCATCTCTGGTCCTCAGGCACTAAATATACATTGCTCTGTTGTGACCACAGATACTGTCACAAATGTCCACACCTCAGGTTAATAAGTGCAGCTGAATTTGAGCTCTGATAGGGATACAAGAAAATGTGCCAGACTTTCCAAAAGAGTGGAGTGAAATGGCAGCCACTCTTGCCTGTTGGTCCAGAGTCCTTCACAAAGTGCTTAAAATGAAAGGACCTTAATAGAGCATCAGAAAATTGGAATGAAAGCCATGAAGATGCCATGAGACCTGGGGACAGATAACCTACATGAGTCTCAATTGTTTCGGCTGTGATTATAAATTTCTAACAGGAAAGATGAGATGACACTGTTTGGAAATGTGATACTATTTTAAGGGAGGGGTTACTATTGCTGCTATGGGGCACAGAGAAACTGAATAAAGGATTCCCTGAGTCTTTAACAAGACATGTCCTCCTCCACTTCCTCCCTCTGTAGCAGAAAGATAAGTTCATGAGGAGGGTGGGCTTGAGGGATTGAAGAGCCACAAAGTTAAAGAGCATATTTCTTCTACTTCCCATCAATTACCTGGTGTTTAGGTCCCACTCAGTGGAACAGGACAGAGTCTGGGTAGGGAAGGGGTGCTTCTAATATCTCTTGGGAGTACCAGGAATGTGAACTTCTAGGAACAATGGATATGGACAAATAGGAAAGAGGTGTTTACTAAGGTTTCTGGAAGTAAAGCGCAAGGTTAAGAAATAAAATGGATATAACAATAGGTCCTCTCATGTGTCTGCTGTGGACCAAGCTTATTTTTTTTTAAAGCAGGAATCCAACATTGTGAGCATGACTCTTGGTAAACCCTTTATTCTCCACTCCCCCCCAAGACATTTCCAAGTCTAGATGCTGGGACGCTGGGACTCTGGGAGCTATCGTTCACTCAGAACCCAAAAGTTCAATTTCTTCTTCTCTTAGACCCAAATCCAGAATGCTGTAAGTTGAAGGAATAAAAAAGCTGTGGTAGAAATAATAGGTACATTTTGAAATAAATATTCTTTTGTCATAGAAAAGAATTCTAGAGTATTGCTGTGGATTTTGTTTTCTGAAAACCTTCTTAGTGGACTTGCTCTTTGAGGCAATAGATTAACATTTGAAATCCTTTATATTCATGAAGTAAGATATAGCTCCAATCAGAAATTGTCCTTATCAATTATTGTGTGTCAATTAAAAAAAAAACTGTCCTTATAATAACCACCCATGAATCATGGGACTGATGAGAACATTAAATTTCACAAAGTTCTGTTCCCTATTCAACTCTACAGTATCAACCTAATAATTATCAACGCTAGCCTCTCAAAACTGTGGGTCTTTGGGTTAATGATAGATATTACATGAAGAGAGAGAAAGCTCTGTAAGCTCTGGGTTCAAGGAAGCTGGGGACTTTTTAAATAGATGGACTTTGTAATCATGGATGAATTGCTAGGTTTCTGCCTATGAGCCAGTTCCTGCACTTGTTGAGGTCTCCTCTCAACTATTTAAGAACACAATTTCCCCACCTCTTTTATTACTTTCAGTTTTCCCTAGTAATGGACTATCTGCATTTTGAATACCTTTGAAATGGTAAAGACTCTAAACCATTAGCATCCTACATATTACTCTAAAGAGCACATCTTCTGTTCAAATTGCCCTCCATTCTCTGCCTATTATAGAAAAACTCCTGAGAGCTATCTGGATGCAGGCTCCCATTCTACTTCTCCAAATCTCTTATGTGGACTTCAGTCTGGTTGTCATTCTCACTACATCTGTGAAGTTGCTCTCTGTGAAGTACCCAGTGGTGCACATACCTACCTCTGAAGCTACCTGTCAATTGCCCCCCTTCATCTTATTTACCCAGGAGTCACGTTCTTGAACACTCCCCCTTGCTGGAGTCACTCCTCTGGTTGGCCTCCAGGACTCCATAAGCTTCCTCCTACCTCAGTCTCCTTTCTTCCCTGACCTTTTTGTGGTGGCGGTGGGGGACGCCATTGGTCTTGGCCCTCTTTGTTTCTCTGGCTATGCTCCCCTCTGATGGTAAGGCTATCTAATCTGAATTTTAAATACCTTTGAAATGGTAAAGACTCTAAACCAATACCTACAACTGGATCTAGCCAGCCTCCTAAAGAAATCTCTTTTTTAGGGCTGGGGTTGTGACTCGGTGCTATGTGTATGTCCCTGGGTTCAATCCTCAGCACCACATAAAAGTAAATAAATAAAATAAAGATATAGTGTCCAACTACAACTAAAAAGTAAATATTTTTTAAAAGAAATCTCTTTTTAACATTTCTTTATGTCTCTAAATGCAATTAAGTGTGTAAAACTGAGCTTGTATTCTTTTCCTCCAAGCCTTCTCTACCCACAGTTGTTTACTTCCAAAGTTAAAGATAATTCCAATGATCCAGTTACTTGAACCAAAATAGGGGAGTCTTCCTTGACACCCAGCATCAAATCTTTTGCAGATCTGTTGGTTCTGCTTCCAAACTGCAACCAGAATTGATCACTGAATTGCACAACTTTGTCTGCCAGGACTCTGAACCAGGCCACAGTCATCTTTCACCTGGGCTATTGCATCAGCCTCCCATGTAATTTCTGTGCTCTCACAGCTACACAGTGTCTCCACACAACAGCCTGAACAAGCTTTTTACAATGTAGATTTGAAAACATCAGTCATGTTCAAAACCCTTCCATGATCCACTGTACTCAGATCACCTGCACCCATACAATCTGTGATCAGCTCTTTGACTTTTCTTTCTTGCCCTCGTGCACTCTTTCACAAATCTACATACACCAGACCACCCCTGCCCCAGAGCCTTTGCACTGCTGTTTCTCTGCCATAGAACACACTTTCCCCTGTGTTTCTGTATTCCTTCAAGTCTACTTAAATATTTCCCTCCAGCCAGAGTCTACCCCAAGCATAACTCCAGCTCTGCTTCCTTATTAACTTGAGCCCCCCATTCTACTCTTCCCTAACATGATGGTATTTATTGCCCTTAACATCCAATACAGTTTTCTTCCTTATTGTATTTGTAGAGTGTCTGCTTTCCTGAACTATAAGTGACAATACAGCATGGATTTTCACCTGTTCCTTGCACTGATTCACCCCAAGGCAAGACACTGACAAATAGCACATAAAATGTTATATATTTAAAAATTAAAGAATATGTATCTAGTTCAATAATTAACAGAAAACCAGTCAAATATTTCAACAAGTGTGGTATATGGTCCAAACTGTGCTTTAGACATTTTACTCAGGTAGCTGAGTTCCAGACCCATCTCAGACTGCATCTCAATCATGGCAGGCACTCTAAGCCTCCAGAAACGCAGATGTTCTGAGACTAGACATATGGGAAGAAGAGGCAGCAAGGATTTAAATCTTTCAGAGAAGTAAAATGCTTGTTTACCTTTTTCACACAAGTAAAACAAATACTTCTGAGGAGTTACGTTGTGTTATCCCAGTGAGCAGACTAAGAGAAGTAATTTCATGACATTAGAGTCATACCTAGACATTTCACAAACTCCAGCTTTCAAGCATGGAAGTTTCTCATATACAATAATTTGTCTTCAAAAGGTGAAAAAAAAGCATATCTTGTCTTTTATCTGTCTCATCAAAGCCTCCTTCCCAACCCTCTTGCTGTACTTGAGAACTAGCACCATGAATGGTAGGTAGAATTATTCAGTCTACCCCAGGGATCCCATCCACATCTTTACTGGAGTGTATGTCACTCTTCCCAGGGTACACACCCTGTGTCAGGGAGGACAAAGTCAACCCCCAGCCACTTCCTGTGGACCAGACTGGAGGGGATTTGCATCTTCCCATCCACATAAGCATGATGTCCCCTCTTCCCTGGGTGGCAATCCTTTGGAGATGGAAGGAGACTGTCTGATGGGCTTTTCACTTTTCTAAAATTTGCCATTTTAAAAATTGCATTATAAAGCATTGGTTTATCCAAGCATCCAACAGAGGCCACTATTTCTCAGGTATTTGAGTTCTTAGGAAGCATCTGTGCAAAAACAGGAGTATACTGGTTTCTGCTGATGTTGTCACCTCCCAGAAAAATACTATAAGAGCATACTTTGCAAAGTCAAAAATGCTTAAAACTATCATTGCTTTGATAAAAAAGAATAGTTTTTGTTTCACAAAGAAGGAGATTAAGAGGCTTACCAATGATTTGCCTAATGAGAAAGTCCCTGAGGTAAAATGACAGCTTGGTTTCTTTCTTCCAACCCTGTATTCTCTCCACCACACTAGGATAAGCACCCTCAGGCAAGTTTTAATCTTACCTCCAAGAGATGGTTCTTCCTGTAACACTAAGTGTTCTCCAAAAATGTATAAAATGAGGGGAGGGAGGACAGGAAGGAAAAGCAGGGGGATCATGAACTAAAATTGAACTCCATGCATGCATGATTTTGTTGGGATGAGCCTAAATACTATATATAAGTATAATGCTTTAATTTTTTAAAATATTTTTTTAGTTGTTGATGGACCTTTATTTTATTTATTTATTTTTATGTGATGCTGAAACTCCAAGCCAGCACCTCACACATTCTAGGCAAGCTCTGTACCACTGAGCCACAGCTCCAGGCCAATGCTTTAATTAAAAAAAAAGACAGGCCAGGCACAGTAATAGGCACCTATAATCCCAGCAACTTGGGAGGCTGAGGCAGGAGGATCGCAATTTCAAAGCCAGCCTCAGCAAAAGCAAGACACTAAGCAACTCAGGGAGACCCTGTCTTTAAATAAAATACAAAATACGGTTGGGGATACTGCTCAGTGGTCAAGTGCCCCTGAGTTCAGTCCCTCATGCGCCCCCCCCAAAAAAAAAGAGAATATACAATCAAAAAATTATATTGACAAGCTATTGTGTATGGTGCATTGTGTTAGACAGAAAGGAGAGAGTAAGACATCAAGTTACCTGTCCTTAAAAAAACAGGACCACCACCACCTGGACAGGGAGTCAACTTCTACATGTCAACTCAAGGCTCTGTCCCCATCAGGGGTGGGATGCAGGTTGAGCTTTACCTATAGAGCCTCACTGGAAGGCAAATGTCTGTCCCTGTTCTCATCACTAACATCACATTCAAGCCTGTCCCTTTAATAATCTTGCATTCAGCCACTCACTTTCTACTGAGCTTTCGAGAAAGCTCAGAAGGTGGAGTCATCAAAGCCACCTCCGGGAGGTGACAACCTCAGCAGAACGTGGTATCATCAGAGCCAGCCAGGGATTGCAAAGGACTCGAAGCCTGTGTTATTCAGGTCCACATGTGGGAGCAGGATGCTTATAAGAACATCATTCATCATGCAGAGAGGAAGGAATCTAGGCTGAGCCCACAGCCTGCAGCACTATGGCTCCCCCCTTCAACACCTTTTCATGACAGTCCTTTCATGGTCTAACCCCACTCCTATGTCTACACTCAAGTTCAGTGAGCCCTAGATGACCATAGCCTCCATTTCATGCTGCAAACACACCCTGCCTGTCCTGTCCTTCCTACTACCTGCTTTTGTGGCAGCCAATTTGTCTTTCCAGTCCTCTAGATGGTCCAGCTGTTCCAGGCTTTAGACTAGATTTCCTGTTTTCTCTCTTCCTATGGACATCTCCAGTCAAATCACACTATCTAAATTTAAATAATTACTTCCTGCACTCCTAAGCCACCGACCTTGGCCTCTAGAACCCTCACTGGCCTATTTTTTAAAGATTTGTTCCAACAAAGAAATCTTCCTCTGTTTCCCCAAATGAAGACAAGCAGCGTCTGGAGCTAGACATGCACAGCTCTTGTAAATATTGTTCATTAAATATATTCTAAGGACATTTAAAACTATAGGTGCCTGATATCAAATTAAAATTCCACTTGGTCACATCAAGTTGTCCCTTGGAATCCTCAGGGAATTGATTCCAGGATATCCAGCAT
>NW_026694896.1:0-3714 GCF_021218885.2 Marmota monax | reverse complement strand
GTTGAGAGCCACAGCCGAAGGGGCCCCAGCAAACTTCCAGCTGCCAGCAAACTTCCAGCTGCCGGCTGACGATTGGCTCACAGCAGCCCCAGCAACATCTAGCTGATTGGCTCCTCTGCGGTGATGCTCATTGGACTGTTTCCCTGCCCTTTCAGACCACGGAGCTGCTCATTGGGGGACTTTTTTGGCTCCGCCCACGTGACCCAGCCAATTGGCCTCAAGAGCAGGAGGATTGTGGGAGGTGGAGAGAAGCTTGTGTGGGAGAGAGCGACTGAGGGGAAAGCCGGTGGTGGCAGTTGAGGCTCTGAGGGTTTTTCCTGAGAGACTATTTTGTTTGTCGTGTGTGGTTCTAAAAATAAAGTTAGTTTCTTTTGAAAAAAAAAAAAATATTTGGATCCATTTTATCATGAGCGCTCATCATATATGATATATGGACATACGTACATTCAAACATATAACACAAAACACAAGTGTGCACACATAATATAATACATACAACACATAACATTATAGTAAAGGCCTTATAACTTTTTACAGGTGAAATCTCCATTGCAATGTTTAAAAACTCTATAGTCAAAAAATAGAACTGATCAGCAAAACATTAACCTAGGTCTGTATGAGCTCAAAAAACAAAATAGAACTTCATGATATGGCAAAGGGCAATAATAAAATAGATATTGAAAAAAGCATCCTGGTTCTGTTGCAGATGTAAGAATAGCCAAACTGGAGTTTTGGATATCAGTTGTTATGGATTTGAGCCAAATCATCTTCTTTTTGGTCTGTAGAAATCGCTTTAGTTAATCTTTCTGGAATCCAAATCGGCTGCTGTTCTCCCTGTGGAAACACATAAACAGACCCCCGACTCCAGACAATCACTGGGTCAGGACCTTGGTTAATCTCTCTGGAATCCAAATCGGCTGCTGTTCTCCCTGTGGAAACACACAAACAGACCCTCGACTCCAGACAATTACTGGGTCAGGACCTTTCCATTGTCCTGTTAGAATATCCTTCCAAAGTACCTTGGGCTTATGTACATTTTTTGGACACATATGCCTTTCCGCAGCACTAAGTCCTGATGAATCCAAATTTAAAATTTAGCAGATAAAACTACACATGACATACATATTTTCTCTACACTAGAAGAAGCTATAAATTTTCATAAAAAGTTCCATGTCAATGCTAATACTTTACAAAAGCGTTTTAAAATAACTAAGGAACAAGCTAGACAAATAATAAAACAATGTCAAAATTGTGTGACCTTTTTACCACAAGTTAATCTTGGAGTCAATCCTAGAGGATTGATACCTAACCATATTTGGCAGATGGACGTCACACACTTGCCAGAATTTGGAAAATTAAAATATTTGCATGTTACAGTTGATACTTCTTCTGGATTTTTGATGGGCTCCCTTCATGCCGGAGAAAAAACTAAAGATGTTATAGCTCATTGCTTACAAAATTTTGCCACTGTGGGTGTTCCAAAACAGTTAAAAACAGATAATGCCCCTGGTTATACTTCTACCTCTTTTAAACAATTTTGCTCAACATTTGGCATTACTCATATAACAGGAATCCCATACAATCCACAGGGACAAGGCATAGTTGAAAGAGCTCATCAAACTATTAAAATGTACTTATTAAAGCAAAAAGAAGGAATTAGGAAGGGGTATATATTCCCCAAAGATAAACTTAAAATAACCCTTTTTACTCTAAACTTTTTAAATTTGGATTCATCAAGACTTAGTGCTGCGGAAAGGCATATGTGTCCAAAAAATGTACATAAGCCCAAGGTACTTTGGAAGGATATTCTAACAGGACAATGGAAAGGTCCTGACCCAGTAATTGTCTGGAGTCGAGGGTCTGTTTGTGTGTTTCCACAGGGAGAACAGCAGCCGATTTGGATTCCAGAGAGATTAACCAAGGTCCTGACCCAGTGATTGTCTGGAGTCGGGGGTCTGTTTATGTGTTTCCACAGGGAGAACAGCAGCCGATTTGGATTCCAGAAAGATTAACTAAAGCGATTTCTACAGACCAAAAAGAAGATGATTTGGCTCAAATCCATAACAACTGATATCCAAAACTCCAGTTTGGCTATTCTTACATCTGCAACAGAACCAGGATGCTTTTTTCAATATCTATTTTATTATTGCCCTTTGCCATATCATGAAGTTCTATTTTGTTTTTTGAGCTCATACAGACCTAGGTTAATGTTTTGCTGATCAGTTCTATTTTTTGACTATAGAGTTTTTAAACATTGCAATGGAGATTTCACCTGTAAAAAGTTATAAGGCCTTTACTATAATGTTATGTGTTGTATGTATTATATTATGTGTGCACACTTGTGTTTTGTGTTATATGTTTGAATGTACGTATGTCCATATATCATATATGATGAGCGCTCATGATAAAATGGATCCAAATATTTTTTTTTTCACGTGATTTATATGGTTTAATTTAAATTGGGTAAACAACTGTTGAGGATTGTTTTAATATGTAAACAAAAAAGAAGGTTAACAGAACTGTTTGTTTACTTTCACCTTTCCTTTTCATTATATTTAATAATTCTCTTAAAGATAATGTAAATTGTTAAGAAAATTGTTTTCTTTTAGTGCCTTCTGTAATGTTACATAATTTTTTCTTTAGCCATTATTGCCAGAATTCCTATCTTCATCCCAGTGCCGGTGAAGACAATGTAAATTGTTAAGAAAATTGTTTTCTTTTAGTGCCTTCTGTAATGTTACATAATTTTTTCTTTAGCCATTATTGCCAGAATTCCTATCTTCATCCCAGTGCTGGTGAAGTCAAAGATAAAACCAATCTACAGCTTCTACAATAGCCATCACTGAACTGCTTGCAGAACTTGCCTGGACACATTGTGAGCTCACCTGTATGCATTGTGAACTATCTGTTGGTGCAGCGACTTATGGTAGTGTTGGGGTATTTTTGCTGATGATGTCACCGGTGGTACAATTTTTCAAAGGAGCCCTCAATTGGCTTAATGTCATGGCATTTTGCATCCTCCTCTACTAGTGATGGTCTAAAATTTGGGGGCCAACAGAGGTGAGGCAAAGAACCTCACCCCCCCACAGGTGCAAAGGCCTATCCACAAGTATGGCTGAATGCTGGACCGGTAGTCAGTGACGGGTATGATCCAATTGCAGTGGTACCAACCTAAGACAGGAGGCTAACGCCTAGAGGTCAGTTCATCCGATGACGGGTAAGGACCATATGTTGAATTGGACTGCCTAACAGGCACGGTCCCTAAGCCACATGCTTGTTGTTTAAACAGAGAGGGGGAGATGTTGAGAGCCACAGCCAAAGGGGCCCCAGCAAACTTCCAGCTGCCAGCAAACTTCCAGCTGCCGGCTGACGATTGGCTCACAGCAGCCCCAGCAACATCTAGCTGATTGGCTCCTCTGCGGTGATGCTCATTGGACTGTTTCCCTGCCCTTTCAGACCACGGAGCTGCTCATTGGGGGACTTTTTTGGCTCCGCCCACGTGACCCAGCCAATCGGCCTCAAGAGCAGGAGGATTGTGGGAGGTGGAGAGAAGCTTGTGTGGGAGAGAGCGACTGAGGGGAAAGCCGGTGGTGGCAGTTGAGGCTCTGAGGGTTTTTCCTGAGAGACTATTTTGTTTGTCGTGTGTGGTTCTAAAAATAAAGTTAGTTTCTTTTGACAAGTGGCTCCTGATTGTGCCCAGCCAGACTGCGGCAT
>NW_026694895.1:13540000-13628413 GCF_021218885.2 Marmota monax | reverse complement strand
GTGTATGTGCTATTAGTGTGATTTCCACTTGGCTCCATATCTTCCTTGGCCCACCCACTCTGTAACCACCATCACTGCCAAGTATACTTTCGTGCAGTTTTGCCTCGGTCTACTCTGTTTGGTTATGTCATTCCAGTTCCCACTAACCTTTTCTTTTCTACCTCCCAACATCATGCAAGAGGTCTTATTTAAGGAATAGAAGCAGTATTTTTGAGGGAGTCTGGACAGCCATTATCGCTTTCATTCTAGAAAGCAGGGGAAATGAAGGAATGTATGAATTCTCATTGTAGAGAAGGAACTTGATGTGACAGGTTGAGGTGTGGGCAAGTGGGGGTTGTTTAGCACATACTCTCTGCTCCAGTCCGGGGATCTACTGGCTGGTAATTGTTTGTGTCTCATCTGTCTGTCCCATTTTCCCAACATCTCATAGGTTATGTTTCCTTCCTAGAATACTCTCTCTTATCCTGAATTCTTACTGAGTCATGACTTTCTTTCATGCTTAGTCCATTCAAAAACAGAACATATGAATTTGGTACGTATATCTTACATATAATACTGCTTTTAATAACATTCTTCCAAAATCTTCCAATACCATATCGAATCTGTAATATTTCTTATTATTTTTATTCCACAATTTTATGTTAAAAATACTGACATAGTAGAGGATAGGAAAGGTAGCAGAATACAACAGTTACTAATAGGGCATTATGTAAAAATGTGGATGTGTAACCGATGTGATTCTGCAATCTGTATTTGGGGTAAAATTGGGAGTTCATAACCAACTTGAATCTAATGTATGAAATATGATATGTCAAGAGCTTTGTAATGTTTTGAACAACCAATTAAAAAAAAAGAAGCCTTATGGCAAAATTATTTTAAGAAAATATGCTTAAGCCTCATTCTCTATCTTCTTGAAAACTTCAAAAACACAGGTAAATGTTGTGTAAGACAAAGGGATAGTGATTTTACTTTATAACTGTCCCTGAAGTTCTAGGAGGTTGTTATATTACGGCTCTTTTCTGATTTTCTATTGGTATTTCTTCAAAACACTGAGAAATATCTGTTAGGTTTATCTTTGATATGAAGAAAGAATAAATGAACGGAAAAGATACAAAAATAAGTCGCTCAGGAATACAAGGGTAGCTATCCTATCAGAACACAAATTACTGACCACAAACCAGTGATTTCTTAGAAGAGCAAAATAGTTTTTTTCTACAGACCAACTTAATCATGTTCTATGATAGAAGAAAAAGACATGTACACAAACCGGAAGACTTTGATCTAATCTTCATAGCTTTCAGGAAGCCTTTGCCTTCTGATTTCTACAATTCTGGCCAAGGCTGTCAACAATCCTGTCTCACCTATCAAAAAGTGACCATATTCTACTGTGTGATCTTTGCACATAGACTACTCTTCTGTACCCAGAATCCCACCTCTACTGTGTCATGCTTACTGGCACCAACATTTGTCCTGTCTCCATTCTAAGAAGCCATGCACTGAGAAGGCCATTTGGTGATTAGGACATCATGACTTTCTTTCCTTCACGATATTAATCACCGTGAGTCAGGGACTATTGTATGAGTTACAGTATTGAATCAGACATGAACACTAGCCCCAGATTATCTCTAAAATGGTCTTTGTGTTACTTATCCATTGCCAGAGCACAAATTACAATGAACTCAACACCTTCAAACAATAATAAATAATCATCATATCACATAGTTCCAGTCAGGCAGGATTGAGGAGCAACTCAGATGGGTGGTTCCAGCTTGAGTTTTCTCATGAGGCTGCAGTCATCTGAGGCTTGACTAGAGCTCCGTGATCCACTTTCAGAATGACTCACTCACATGGGTGGCAAGTTGGTGCCGGCTGTTGATACCCATATCTTCATTTCCTTTCCACCTGGGACTCTCCAAAAGACCGCTCCACACAGGGGCTAGATCTGACCCAAGAAAATAATCTTGAGACAACAAAGTAAAAGCCACAATGTGACCTAGCCTGGAAAGTCACAGAACCTTGCATAGGTTACACAGGTCAGCCCTATCCAATATGAAAGCACAAGCACATGACAATACAAAGCATAGACTATTGGGGGTCAACACAACATATTTTAAGATGTGGAGTCTACTCTTTGACTATTTTGAATCTGGACTGGCCTGTGGCTGTTTCGACCAAATGAATAAAGTCATTTCTGCTGCTGTGCCAGTCCAATGTAAGAGCCCTTCAGGAGAACTGGCAATCTGGATTTCCTGCCTTTTGGAGTCCTAAGCCACCATGTAAGAAGTTCAGGATGTCCTGCTGGAACGAATGGCCACATGATGATATTGACCTCTCAGGCATGCATGCAAAACAGGCCATGTGATTGATTATGTAGATGATTCTAGAATCTGCTCCTATATGACAGCAACCATATGAGGAACTATAGGAAGTGAGCCCAGCCAACCTATTTATAGAACCATAAGGCACAATACATTGGTGTCTTCAGTCACTCAATTTTGATATGGTTTGTTGACAATAAAAGAAAACTGGAATAAAAGAAATGCAAATTTTTGTTATTCATTCTTGGAACTTCAATTAACTTTTATAAGTTCTACTAGTACAGGAATTTTTATACCCAAAGTCCTCAAAGAGTACCTGGATTACCACAATGGCTTCCTACCTTCCATTGCCCAAACAGCAGAGGGATTTCCATCAAAATGTAAGTCAGTCTTTCCCGATCACCAAACTAGGCAGTATGCACATCTTTTTCATAGCACTGTATATTTATCCATAGCTTGTGTACTTGATTTTTTTAATTTTTGCCTCCCTCACTAGATCCTAATCTCCAAAAGAGTAAGACACATACGTATGATCTACCTTAATTTCAAATGCAGTACCTAATACCAATAGGTGTTCAATAAATATTTGGTGAATAACTTCTCAAAATGTCTTTTGCCCTTCACTTGATTTTATAAAAAAAAAACTAAAGAAAAAACTAATTTCTTACTGTTTTCAGTTTGCCTTTTTTAGGCTATTTCCAGTGGCAAAGAAAAAATAAAATAAAACTTACTTAAGATTTTAACTAGTTTTTCACAAGCTTCTGGAAATCAGTGATAAAAATAATAACCCAAAATGTGGCATTTATTCATGTATTTTAGCCTTCAGGTGAACTTGGATTATCTTATAGAAAGGAGCAATCTAGCCATTCTTTATAGAGAATAATCAAGTTTCAGGATGTTCATCAACACAAAATAAAAAGAAATGTTTCTCCCAGTCCCCTTTCCCAGTTCTCATTTTACTTTCTAAATTTAATACTGCATTTTCATTTTTTAAAAGCTGCCTTTCTATGTTCTTTGTCATATATTTATATTTATTAACTTATTTAGACCACGAATAAAAGATTCTCCAACTCTTTCTTTCAGAGACCTTGGAAAGCATAAAGTTCTGGTTAATATAATTACACCAGTCCTCAAAAATCAAAATCACTACCAAAAACTCTTCTACACTAATAAAAAATGGAGCCAGACAGACTGTTAGGTAAAGCATATGCTAACAAAGCCCAGAAGTGGTTCAATACAAGGACATTTTTCTATATAGGAGACCAAAGGCCCAAATATTCAATAACAAAAATTTTAGCCATATGTGCACTTATGTAGAACAGATTATTAACTGTTCTCCATAAATATAAAAACTGAATTACAATAAATATGAATAATTTTAAATTATTTTTTATGAAATCATGTGCATTAAGCAGTGGTGATCATTCAGTGGAAATATTCATCAAGATACATGTATGACAGAAATACCAAGTTCATTTTACAGTGTCAAATGGAGGCAAATTCTGCAAATGCTTATATTCAAAAAAACATTTTTAGAGTAATTACTTTTCTTGGACAACAGTTTCAGTATTCTTTTTATTTTTTTTTTCTTACATATGCTTCTAAATCTGTGTTTGGAATCCAAATCTTAAATTTAATTACAAGCAGAGGAATATGCCTACTTAACATCCATGTAGAGGTAAATTACTTTACATTCATAGAGGCTTGTGAAAGTTTCCAGTGAGAAGTTTTCTAAAGTTTAGCTAACTCCATGGTTTTCAACATTTAACATGCATTAGAGTCACCTAAAATATTATTAAAACAGATTGTTAGGCTCTCCTTTCAGACTTCTGATTCAGTAGGACCAGGGTTGCTTCTTAACTATGTCTCAGATCATGCTAATGTTACTGGTCGGGGGCCCTATTTTGAGGATCGCCAGTCTAACCTACCACTTACATCAGCTTTATAGATAAGGAATTAAAGGCCCAGAAAACCTGAAAGTTGATCCAATGTTTCTGCTGCAGTCAGTGACCAGACAAAGCAGGACAGGAATCCAGCTTTCCAATCCCAAGTTAGAGCATTGTTTGACTTGACTTTCCCCTCTGAGGTATATTCACTGCCATATGAGGTGTTGATGAATAAGCTGTAGAAAAATAAGTCACAACCCAGGAAAAGGAAAGGCAACATAAACATCCTCTCTTCCAGTCAACAAAATTAAAGACTCACTGAGCCACACCAAAAAATTGCATGAATCAGGTATTTCTTTGTGGCTACCACTCCCCTTTTGAAGTTCATTTCCCTCTAAACATCTAAGGACTTACTTTGCATTCTTACATGGCAACATCTCTGTTGATAACTTTTCAGTAATTCCATTACAGCAAATCACAGGGTTGTCAAATCTTCAAGGATCAGAAGATCATGAGTTGACAAGTAGCAGATGCACAGAAAGAAGTTTTAAATAACATGCATTCATTCCCCATGTGGAGTGAAGTAGAATACCTATTACTCTATGATAGCAAAACCAGCCGGGAAGTAACAAAGAATGCAGTTATGCCATGATATTTACCATTTCTACCACTTTTATTCAGTGAAGAATCAAAGAATTCAGAAGAAAGAAAACTCCTAGATTTTCAAACAAGCTGTTTCTGTTTAAGGACAGAAGTTTCTGTTAAAATTTAGTATAATTGTGATGTCACTGAGCACAGTGAAAGCTGCAGGCAAACAGAACATTTTCATTGTAATACCACTACTGTAGGCAACTTTGAAACACTATAGCTTCTTCAGACTATAATTATAACTGTGTGTTGCTTCTGTGGTTTCAATGATAATACAAGTTGTTCACGAAATTTACACAACACTGATGTGTTGCATACAAATATAGACAGTCACATGCAAAATATCCCATTATAGATTTTCTCATAAAGAGAACAGCTGAGAAACCTACAGACCATCAAATTATGACTCCAGTATTTCATTATAAGCAATTAGACTCCGGAACCCAAAGGTATAACCAAAATGTTTGGTGGAATTGGGTTAATACCATTTCAGAGTTGGGCTACAGGTGCTAGAATCAACAGGAAAGAAAAATCCCAATGACTATATAGGACTTTATTACTTTCTTGGTCATTACTTCTAGAGCCAGAGCACCAAATCTGCACACGGGAGAAAATATATGTTAAGTGAGAAGATTCAAAAGCATGCTCATTCAGTTTGTAATCACTGACTGGAATAGCTCCTCAGTGTCAGGCACAGTCCCTACTCTTCAAGAACTAAAGACCCAGCAGAAGACGTTGGATGTGAATTCATTCCTTCAGAAAACAGTATACACTCCTGTAAAAAAGAAATAACTGTATGCCCAGTTCATAATGTTACAAAACAGAGGATTTGTATTCATTGTTGAGAAAATAGGAAAGTTACCAATAATAATGACATAGATCATGTCTAGAAAATTAATAAGAAGTTTTCATGTGGGAAAGGTCACTACAGTGCAGGAAATAAAACCAGGAAAGGCAGAATGAAGTCAAAGATTTTAGAAAATTATGTTAAAAATTTTGGTGTTATGGTTCAGATATGAGGTATTCCTCAAAATTCATGTGTGAGACAATGCAAGAAAATTCAAAGGTGAAATGATTAGATTATGAGAATTGTAACCTAATCCACTTATTAGTGGATTCATGGATTAATCCACTGATATAGATTAGCTAGACCATAATCTAAAACCTTGGGCAGATAGGGTGTGACTGGAGGAAGTAGGTCATTAGGGATGTGCCTTTGGGGATTATATCTTTGTCTCTGGTAAGAGGGGTTCTCTCTGTGCTTTCTGATTATCATGTTCTTAGCTGCTTTCTTCCACCACACCTTTCAGCCATGATGTTCTGACTCATCTTGGGCCAAGAGCTATGGAGTCAGCCAACCATGGACTGTACCTCTGAAGCCGTGAGCCAAAATAAGTAGTTCTTGTCGAGTTTTTTGGTCACAGCAAACAAAGCTGACTACAACAGAAATCAATACCAAGAAGTGATATTGTTGCTGTTACTAACCTGACTGTGTGGTTCAGAATTCTTTGAGGCTGGTTTGTAGGAGGAATTTTTCAAAGTTTAGAGATGAAAGCTGGACAAGTTTTAGAATATTGCACACAAAGCTTAGTGTGTGATTCTGGTGAGAACTCAGAAGATACAAATATCCACTGAAATGTAGACTGCACTCATGAGGTTTTAGGTAGAGGATGGGAGGGAAGGGGAGGGGATGTGGGGATAGGAAAGACAGTAGAATGAAACAGACATTATTCCTCTGTGTGTGTATGTGTGTGTGTGTGTGTGTGTACATGATTGCATGACCAATGTGATTTTGCAACATATACATCAGAAAAATGAGAAATTATACCCCATCTATGTATGATATATCAAAGGGCATAAATACAAATAAAAAAATTGTAAAAAAAGGAATTGAGGATTGGTCTATAGGCCACATGTGTTATATTCTAGCAAAGAACTTGAATATATTTTGCCCATTTCCTGAGAATTACTGTGAGACTGAATTTAAAGGTGATGGGATAATTAATCTAGTGGAGGAAACTTCAGTAAGTGGCATGGATATTGTTGGCAGGTTTTAACCAGATTTACTATGAGAATCAGAAGCAGAAATCCCAGCCTAAAAAGATGGCAAAAACCTGCATTTTGCTTAGAAAAGTGCATGTAGAGTTGGGGCTAAGGAATGTATGCTTGTTGAAGAGATTACAGCTACTAAAGAGATGCTATGTACTTTACCAAGAAACTATAGGAAAGATGACTTGAGAGTATCTCAGGAACTGACACTCATCCCAGGCTCAAGGATGTAAAAGCAAGAATTCCATTGAGAAGAGACCATGGAAGCACCCTGATATCTCTCAGTGGGGAGGGTTAGAAAGTTGCTTCACTGTGCTGAGCCATGCAGGTACTCAGTGGCTACTGCAGATACAGGCTCAAGTGGCTTGACTACTGCTCAAGATAGCAGAAGATGATGTCAACCTTGTGCTGTTTCTGCAGAAATGCAGGATTCTGGAGTTAGGGAGTCATGGAAACTTCCATGGAGATTTTGAAAGAAGATCTGAGAGGTCAGACAAAATGTATCAGAGTTGAAATACCAGCAGGAAGTCCCTAAGAAAGTGATTCATGAAGATGTGAGAAGAAAGCCAATGTTGCAATGGAAACTCCCAAGATTAAGAGATGCTAGTAATATGGAATGTCTCCAAGGAGAGCTGCAGGAATCAAACAAATACAAGCCAACAGAGAAACCATGTGAACTGCAACCAGCAAGGCCATGGGGGTAGAGCCATGAAGGCCATTTGGAAATCCCATAAATGGAATGTGTCCCAGATGGTGGACATAGAGCTACAGGACTTGCTTGCCCAACTGGATTCCAGGCTTGCTTTGGTCCCATCTCTTCTTTCTAGGCCCCTATTTCTTCCTTGTGGAACAGAAATGTTTACTCTGTGACATTATATATTGGATATATGTAACTTGCTTTTGATCTTTACAGGGGAAAAATATCCAAGAGTTTGCCTTGAGTCCCAGATGAAATTTTGGACTTGAACTTTTGGGCAATGCTGGAACTCTTAGAAATGGGCTAAGTGTATTTTGCATTGTGAGATGAGGATGAGCTTTTGGGGGCCAAGGGCAAAGTGTTATGGTTTAGATATGAGGCATTTCCTTATAAATAACTCATTTGTGAGACAAAGCAAGAATGTGGATTCATCCACTGATATGGATTCACTGGGTGGTAACTGTTGGCAGATAGAGTGAGGATGGAAGAGGTTGGCCATTGAGGATGTGCTTTGGGGTATTATATTTTGTCCCTGGTAAGCAGAATTTTCTCTCTGCTTCTTGGTTGTCATATCCTGAGCTGCTTTCTTCTGTCATACCCTTTTGCCTTGATGTTCTGGCTCACCTTGGGCTCAGAACTACGAAGTCAGCCAACCAAAGGACTGAACCTCTAAAACCATGAGCCAAAATAAGTTTTTCCTCCAAGTTGTTCTTGTCAAGTTTTTTGGTCACAGCAAAGCAAAGCTGACTAAAACATTGGACATTGTTTCCAGACCATAGGTGCCATGAAAAGGCCTTGAGGACTACAGGGCAGAATGATTTCCCACAAACACTTTAGGGAAGCACACCTAAAAATGGTAGGTAAAGAATAAGAGACACCTTTTTGTAATGGCTGGATGAGTTACTGTAACAACAAAAGAGTACACAGAGACCAATGATAAAGAATCCAAGGGGTTACAGATTTTTTGTTTTGTTTTTGTTTTGGTATCTGGGATTGAAACCAAGGGTCTTTAACTACTGAGCAACATCCCCAGCCCTTTTAATATTTTTCTAAGATGCTGAGACTGGCTTTAAATTCTCAATCCTCCTACCTCAGCCCACTGAGCTGCTGGGATTATAGGTGTACCCAAGGAGTTAGATATTTTTGAATGGACTTTTGCCCTTTGGTATCTGTTCATTCCTGGTGGTCAGGGACCTGAATTTCAATGAGTCATTCTTTAGTGACAGGGCACAAATCTGAGGTGAGAGCATAAATGGGCATTAACACAATCAAGTAAAAGGAAGAAAACAATATAATAAAGAGAAGAAAATGGCTAAATCAAGATCATTTAATAATATTAAAGATAAAATTCAGAGCATCACTACACCTAAAAGTTGGTTTTATGATAAAATTAAGGTACATTTCTAAAAAGAAATAATCAGTTTAAAAAGGGAAAGAATGCAAAATAAACAAAATGCACAGTCAAATTAGTGATGCCACACTTACTAAAAACTGGGGCTGGGGCTGGGGCTCAGTGGTAGAGCAATTGCCTAGCATGTTTGAGGCACTGGTTGATTCTTAACACCACTTACAAATAAGAAAAAAAAATCCATTGATAACTAAATTTTTTTTTGAAATAATTTATATCAATGTTATAATACTACATTTAAATAACTTGGCAACAAAAACAAATTTCTAGAAAAAATATTGAAATATGTCATTACCTCTTCAAGAAACTGAAAATGTAATTTAAAATTTTCCACAGAGATAAACATTTATTTTGATATATTTACTAATCAAGAATTAGATTATTTCACACTTTTAGAGAAGAGAAAAACAGAAAACATTTTCTACCATATTTAATGATATTTGCATATCTTTAATAGTAAAACCACATGGCCAGTTTGTAAGAAAATTATGGGCCAATTTCAAAAGACAAATGAAAAATAATAAACTGTATTTGCAAATTAAATCTGGAGATATATGAGAAATACAATGTGATATTACCAAATAGTGATTATTTCAGAAAAGTAAATTTGATTCAATATTAGAAAATTACAGAATTACTTCAATGCCTTAAAAGGTTAAAGGAAAATATCAAAATTAGCACTCTCATAGGTACAGTAAAAGCATTTAATAAAACTTATCATTCATTCAGGTTATAACTCTTTGAAAACTAGGAATATACGATTATTTTATCAGTTAAAGAACATCTACAAAAGAATCTATAATGACCATCACAAGGTTATCTCTAAACCCAAGAATGTGACAAAATTGCTTTCTGTCACTTTACTACTCAACATGGTACTGGAGATTATTACAATAAGACAAGGAACAGTCAAAAAAATTTAAGAAAAGAAATGAAAGAAAGAAATACATATATAATAATTCATAAGCAGTATAACTCTACATTTTTAAAGTCTAAAGATAAATTATAAAAACATTTAAGATAATTTGACAAAGTTAATATATGCAAGTGGAACATAAATCAAGCTAAAATCTATACATTCCAACACCAGGTAAGGACATATAATTTTTAAAATACTATTTGTAATAGCATCTAAAACTATGAAGCACACAAGAGATAAGTCCAAAAAATATTTAAGATTTGAGTAGAAAAAAATCATAAAACTTTACTGAAAAACATATCTAAAAGACGTAAATGCAAAGATATATTATATTCATGGATAAAATGACTCGATATCATATTTTTATTTTCACCTAATTGATTTTTAGACTCTGGGCCTTTTATGTCACAACCCTAACCAGGGCATATTTCTCCATTTGGAAAGATACTGTGTCTATAATTTTCAGTAGCACTCTAGGTGTACCTAAAAACCCTGAATATATATACATACAAGAAAACTGTAAGACAAGAAGGCAGACCACAGGACATGAGGGATGATATGCTGATTATGTTTCCTGGCTTTTTTTTTTTATTCCTATAGCCCAAACTTAGAACTGAAGAAGCCAGCAAATGCATAACACCAATGGTCACAGACCAAAAAGTGTTTCAAAAATACCTACTCTACCTAATATAAAGAAAAAAAGGGGGGCATCCTACCAAAACAAGAAAATTTTTATGCAATAACCACTCTATTGTGGACAGTTAATTAAAAAAATCTGTAACTATGTGCCTATCCCATGAGCAAGAACCAATCTGGGAACATGCCGTTCCACTTGTGCTAAAGGAACTTAACTAGGGCAAGGAACAACACTTAAGCAAAACACAGACTGAGCAGCCTCTAGGATGGAAGAGCTTGGGAAAAAGAGATACATCCTTTGGGTTGATGTTAAAAAAGAACAAAAAAGGCCTCCTTTGTTTTAGCCCACTTGCCATACTATATCTCCTTGCTGTGCTGAGAGATATAGTATGGAGTGGAGACCACAAGGGAGGCTCAACTTCTATCTCCTGGCAGCAATTTGACATCCCACCCTCTCCCTACTGGGGTAGTATCCAAAGAGGACTAGTGGAAAGTTAGAACTTTCACAATTGCCTATTATGGAAAACACTCTGGCAGTTTCTTGACAAAGTGAAACATGTAGTTATTATAAAACCTAGCAATTGCCCCAATGGACATATTTACCAGATACATGAGGACAGGATCACACTAAAACTTGTACACAAGTATTCATAACTTTATTTGTAATAGCCCCAAACTGGAAACAACCTGTATGCCCAATATTAAACTGTGACAAATGTATGCCATGGAACACATACTACTCCATAGTATAAAACAAATAAACTTACATTACGTGGAATCCTCTCACTGAGTCTCCAGAGAATTACACTGAGTGAAAAAAGACAATCTCAAAAGATTAGATATTGCATGATTCCATTACTCATGAGTTATTCCAGCACTCATGAAATAACAGAATTATAAAAATAGAGAAAGATTAGTTGTTATCAGGAGCTGAGGAGGGGGTGGAGGAAAAGGGAAGTAGGTGTGGCTATGAAAGGTCATTATGAGTGATCCTTGTAGTAATGAAATATTTTTATCTTGACTGTACCAATGTGAATATCCTGGTTGTGATTTTTACTATACTTCTACAAGATGTAATCAATGGGGAAAACTGAGTAAATGGTACATGGCATCCCTATATTATTTCCAAGTGTAAATCTATAATCATCTCAAAAATAAAAGGTTTCATTGGAATGAAACCAGGGTTTTCATGGAACTTGACAAACTGATTATAAATGAGTCTAGAAAAACATAAAGCCAAATGTTGTGTAAAGGGGTAGTGATAGGGAATATGTCAGAGTAGGGAACTATAGGGTCCCCTCCCTTTCTAAAAGCAACTAATGAGCTAACTATTAGAATCAACTTTTGAAGAACTTGGGAATCTAGTCAAAAATTCATAACATCCAGCGGGTGGGGTGACTTGGTGAAGAAAGAAGCTGTGGCTTGTAGTGAGTGCTATGGCATTTGAACATACCTGCCTTCCATCCCACACACAGCCTATGGCAGCAGGAGAACAGAGGCCTGCACTCTTACTACCGTTTGTTAGCACCAGACAGAGCTATACAAACTTTATTCCCAAAGAACTGTGGTTGTGTATCTCAAACCTGTCTTGTAGTTTTCTTAAGGACAATGGCTTCCCAAAATTATATTCAACTCGGAGTGCTCCAGGGCACTGGAGTGGCTATCCAAGGAATTGTGAATCATAAAAAGGCACAAGTATTGGGTGGGGTGGACTAGGGCAAGGAACAACACTTAAGCAAAACACAGACTGAGCAACCCCTAGGATGGAAGAGCTTGGGAAAAGAGATACATGTGAAAGTAAGTGTTTAAGATAGCTTCCTCGTATGACATGGAGTCAAAAAATCCACAAGCATACCCAGGGCATGCCTATCCAAGGTGGGATGATGCTACAAAAAGGCCTCAAAAGACCTAAGTTTTTACCTCTGGCTACCCTAAAATCTCCATACAAATAGGCAGGGAAGGCTAAGAGGGAGTGTTAGACTGCATGACTAAGCATTGAAGAAGTGCCCTGACACAAAGCTAATCCAAAGTCAGAGCACATTTTTTTCTTTTTCTTTTGTCAGTCCCAGGTGTTTAAGGTAACACTGTCAAAACACATGCTAACCATTGAGCTAATGGAACACAGATTATAGTGGTTTCAAATGACAAAAACAACAGACTCTAAAAATGGTTTAGGAAAGTCACAACACACACAACAACAACAATTCAAACAGGCTGGAAAAATAAATCCCAAGTAGGAGAAGAGAATCTGATTTCCACTGTTGCTACATTTTCATGTTTAACACATCTAGCATGCAAAAAATTTCTATGAAAATAATTCACAGGAAAAATTAATAGAAATTGCCCATGCATAAGCCCAGCCATTAGACCTACCAGTAAAGGATTACAAATCTCATTATATGAGCTTTAAAAAATGAGAAAAATACCGACAGGAAATCAAATGAGATGAAGGGTGTCTCAATCATCAGTAAACAGATAAAAATTATTAGAGAAAACTAAGTAGA
Organism: Marmota monax; assembly: GCF_021218885.2. Classification (NCBI taxonomy): domain Eukaryota; kingdom Metazoa; phylum Chordata; class Mammalia; order Rodentia; family Sciuridae; genus Marmota; species Marmota monax. The sequence continues at coordinate 13,615,348 of NW_026694895.1, read as the reverse complement.
AATTCTAGAGTTGAGAAGCAGAGTACTAAAATGAAAAATTCATTGGAGCTACTTAACAGCAGATTTGAACAGACAGAAGAATCAGGAAACTGAATGTAAATCAATCAAGATTTTGCAATCAGAGAGAGAAGGAGAATGAAGAAAAAGGAATATAGCCCAAGAAACTATGGGACAACAACAAGACACTGACTATACATAATGGAAATCACAGGGACGGGAAAGAGACAAAGGAGCACAGAGACTGCTTACATACAGGGTGAGTATGTACATCCCAAATTTAATGAGAGATACGAACCTACTTATCCAAGAAGCTCAATGAACGTGTGGAGGATAGATGCAGAGATCCATGTAAGACACATTCTATCCAAACTGTCAAAAGAGAAAACCTTGAAAGCAGCAAAAGAAGCAGCTCATCACATGAAAGGGATCCTCAATAATATTGTGAGCTGAGTTCTCTTCAGAAACCATGAAGGTCAGGGAACACTGGGATTACTTGTTCAGATATTAAAAATACTAAAAAAAAAAAAAAAAAAAAAAAAAAACAACTATTAACCAAGAATTCTATGTCTAATATAACTATCCTTCAAAAATTAAGGGGAAATTAAGATATCAGATAAACAAACATAAGGAAGTTTTCCCCTGATAAGTCTGTCCTACAAGAAATGCCAAAGGGAGACATCTCTGCTGAACTGAAATGACACTAGGCCATAAATTCATATAAAAAGGAAACTACATGGTAAATCTAAAAACTGGTGGTAAAGCATATTTGGTTTATAAAACTTTTTCCCACTTTTGTTTGTTCCCTATATGATTTAAAAGGCAAATGTATACAACAATAATTATGTAACTTTGTTAATGGGTACACATGTATAAAACATGTCATTTGTGACAATAGCAATGTAAAGTATAGGAGATGGAGCTGAGAACAAACAAAGAGGAACTTCATCAAGCCCATAGTAAGACTCACTACGAATATATAGTAATTATGATAGTTTGGTATTACTGTGGAGATAAACTGATAGACCAATGAAACAAGACCAAAATCCCAGAATCAGATCTATGTACCTGAATAGAAACCTGACATATGAAAGAACTATGTTTGCAAATCAGTGGGAAAATGATAAATTTATCATGAAACTATGATGGGATGACTGATTAAATATAAGAGAAAAAATAGGGTTGTGTCTAACAATTAATTCCATTTGGATCAAGAACTTAAAAAAGAAAAGCAAGACTTTAACACTTTAAAAGAGAATATAGAAAAATATATTTACCACTTCAGAATAATAATTAATTTTTTAAAGCAAACAGCAGACATAACCCAAAAAGGAAAATATTTTAAATTTCATATTGAGTAGCTAGGAATTGCTACTCAATATAAAATTTAAAATTCTTTGAATTAAAATGAAAAATTTGAACAACTCATTCAAAATGGAAAGAAGACATAATAAATAGTTTTCATAAAAGATGAATGGACAATGTCAACATGATCAAGAAATATGTATTACACATCCCCTGAAATAGAACACACAAAACAGACTGCAAAAGTAATTCTGAAAAAAAATGCCAGGTGTTTTAGTCAGCTTTTTTGCTGCTGTGACTAAAAGATCTAACCAGAAAAATTTTAGGGAATAAAGTTTATTTAAGGGCTCACTGTTTCAGAGGTTTTAGTCCATAGGAGGCCAGCTCTATTCCTCAGGGTTCAAGATATGGCTGGACATCATGGTGGAAGAGTGTGGGAGGGAACCAGTTCACATGATGATCAGAAAGCAGAGTGAGAGATGCCACTCTCCAGATACAAAATATATATCCCATAGCCACGCCCTCAGTGAACCACTTCCTCCACCCATACCCCACCTGCCTCCAGTTAGCACTCAGTTAATCCCATTAGGGATTTATTCACTGATGAGCTTAAGGCTAGAACACAATCATTTCTCCTCCATACCTTCTTGCATTGTCTGACATGTGAGCTTTTGGCTGACACCTCACATCCAAACCATAACACCGGGCATTGGTAATTTATACACCAAAAGAAGCTCCTCATACATTTCTGATATGGAATTAATTGGCAAACTATTTTTGGAAAATAAGTAGGAATTGGTTGGTAATGGTAAATTTGTGCATATCCAGCAATACCACTTCTAGGTTTACATCCTGGAAAAACTCTTGAATACTTGAACATGAGGAAACTTACGTAAGATCATTTGTAGTAACAGCAGTTATAGTAACATTTTTATAAATCAATCCAAATGCCTCACAAGAGTAAAGTAAAAAAAATAATTGGAATGCATTCTTTTTTTTTTGCCTCTAAGTTACAAAATCCTTTCTTTTATTTTTTTCTACTTATTTATCTATTAGTTTTAATCAATTATACATGACAATAAAACTCTTTGATTCATAGTATACAAATAAAGCAGAATTTTTCACTTCTCTGGTTATGCATGAAGTAGAGTCACACAATTCGTGCACATGTACCTAGGGTAATGATGTCCATCTCATTCCACTGTCTTTCCTACCCCGTTTCTCCCTCTCCCTGGAATGCATTCTTGAAATAGAATACTATGAGGCAGTGAAAATCCATTAATTACATTAATATATATCAACATAAATTGTTCCCAAAATTTTAATATGAATTTAAATAGCAAGCTGCAGAATAATGTATTATTATTATTTTATATTTCAAAAACAGTCTAAATGAAACCACATAATAATACATATTTTGTTAAAACATATATATATATATATATATATATATATATATATATATATATATATAACATCTACATAAATAAATATATACACATATATGGTAAACCTAAGGAAAACAAGGGATAGTGGATATCTTAAGGATAGTGGCTATTTTAAGCCAAAGAAAAGAGAAGATGCAGTGAGCGAGAGGGAGCATGCAATTGGGCAGGAACTTTCAAACAAAAGGTTTTCAAAGAAAAAAGTAATGCCTTATTTCTTCAGCTTAGTTGTGAACAGTGATTACTTTATTATTTTTCAAATGCTACTTACATTTATGTTTTTCTAGAATGCCATATTTCACAAAATGAAGTATTATATTCACAATAAAATATTTAATTCAAAATAGAAAGTAGAATCAAAAAGAAAGTCTTGGCAGAAAAAAAAATCATCAAGACTATATTTTAGAAAGATTATTCTTGTGGATATTAAGAAGAGACTCATGAAAAGCCACTACTATCAAGGAGGGAGAAAACGAGTTTTTAACTTGGGTGGTAGAGAACATTTATGAACATATTATTCAATTGTGATAGAATGGGTACAATGATACTGATGTATCTTGTGCATGGCTTTTTATTAGAAAGGTGATGATGGTGACCAACAAGAACCATAGGAAGCCTTTCCTTGAGGGGCAAGAGAAGGAATACCAGTATGCAATAGAAAGAGAGAAAGATCCACAAGAGAACAGTGTCCCAAAAGCCACGGGAGGATTAAAACATTAGAGTTGGGACTACCTGGTGCCAATCACTGTCAAGTGGGTTTTGAGGTCATCTTCTGGTTTGAATGTACAGGAATTTTTTTTAAAACTTGAGGAAAATGGAAAGGGTTTGGAACAGCAACTATGGGAAATACAGTAGGGGGAAAAGAGAGAGAGTGAGACTGTGGAATAGCAGGGAGGGCTCAGCTGAGGTCCTTGGCGTGAATTTGTAGGAGAGCCAGCTGGCATGATTCATGACCTACTCCAGCAACCTTGGTTATAATTGAGCAGTTATCAAGGTTACAAGCCTTACTGAGTCTAAAATATAGAGTTCCCCCCCCAACAAAAACACACACACTCCATATTGGAGATAAATAATTTGTCACAGGTTTGCCAAAAACCCTAAGACCACAGCACAGAGGAGAGTTTGTAAAATCCTTCATACCAGCAATATCATTTCTAAAAATGACCAGTTATTTCTATTTAAGTAAAGATTTTTCAGAAGCCTCTTTGGTCAGAATGTCCAGTAAATCTTACAAGAGAAAGGGTTAGTGGAAATATCTACAAGCCCCACTGCAGCAACTGACCCCTGGTGGTTCCCAATATTTATCCTTCCTCTCCTTTCCCTGCCATGCTGGACTCTCCTCCCCTTCAGCTAGTACTGCTGCTGGTCCAGCACTTCCCTGGTGGGTTGGCCCTGGCCTGCATCAGTTTCCATGTCTCAGGCCATAGTTGCTGTACTTGCTTTTTTACTGTGACAATGGATGTGAGAGGACCCACAAACAAACCTACGTCTAAAATAATCATGGTCAATGACACTGGACAGACAGAAGAGACTGTCCCATCTTGGGATCCACTGCTGCAACAGGGGCTGTGATCTCTTTCACCGGCTATTCAGACAGGGTCATTATGTCACCTTGCTTCTGACAGTTAATTCTTACCATCTGGTTTCCACTCTTCAAAGAGTCCATCATCCCCACTGCTGTCAGGAACCTGCATTCTCCTACAGAATCTCTTACCATTGACCCCAGTCTAGAATGAACATTCCACCACTGATCATCCTGTCTTGAGACCAATGCTTTCCTGTCATTTCAACAGGAAAGTTTTTAACTACAGAAGAATTCTTCTGGCCCCAGAGAAACAGGCAGCATTTCTCGCTTTCAATTCTTGATTCCATAATCTATTCAGAGCCAGAACTGCAGCTATTCTACAGGAAGTGTCTCAAAACTGAGTCAGCTCCTGCCAGTGGCACCTGTACCTTCTCATCTGTACTCAGCAATGGTTAAGTTTAGGGTTTTCATCCCTTGGGAGATTTTGTGGTTTGTCATTTCAAAACTCCCATATGTCAAATCTTTACTTCTCTTCCTTTTCTTTCTCTCTTTTTCTTTAACCCACTCTGTAATGTCACAGGGGCTCAGCTTTTTATCCCAGTTGCACTTAATTGCTCCTCTGATTACCATTTCTGGCAGAATAGTTCATTACGGTCCAACTATCTTTAGTCTCCAGTGCCACAAACATGGTTTAGAAAGCAAAGGTACTGTGATGGGAGTAGAGAAATTAAGAGAAGGCTCTTCATTGCCACCATGAAAGGTACACTCACAATACAAGAAAGAGTTGTCATGAGAGAAATGCAGCAATCTGAGCATCTTAGTAATTCTTTGATGCACCAAGCTAGGTGCATACATTAGTATTCACATACAAACATATGCACACACACAATATTTGATTCTATGTCTTTTTCCTGATTCAACAAAGAAAAGCGACAACACCTTACAAGTACTTGCTCTTTCTGGGTAATATTTTGTAAGATTGCTTTCAAGGAGGGTGTTATAGGAAAAAGAGAGCAAAAAAAGAAAAATGAAATCACTTGGTCCAAGAATTTACTGAACAATTTCCTATCGTTGAATTCCACCTATTATTTGGATCTTAACAATGACTGACAGACACTTGGAAAGCAAAAGTAAAATCTGACCTGCAGACAGTTCAAATTTGCCATATGCTTGCCGTCACCATTAACAGTTTGTGAACCCTCTTAATTTATTCTCTAGCTGACTAACCTCATATTTTAAAGAAAATGAATATCTGTTTGTTTTTCAAATATGGCATTTTATTTTTCCTCTGAGGAAAAATACTTATGAGTAATAAGTAGAATAAGTGATTAACAGCTAATTTAAGATAGTTTGAAGAGGAAATAAATGGTTTTGCCCCAGATCATATCATAAACGTTTTCCACTTATATATTTGCCTCAAAGAGGAAATTCTCAAATAATATTCATCAGGTGGAATTTCAGAAATAAGTTACTTTCTTCAACACAGCTGAACGGAATTTTTAAAGGAAAACATATTAATGCTTAGAAATCACTACAATTTAGTGCATATGTGTGTGTAAATAAACATTGCTAAAAATACTTTTTCTCTCTCTCTAGTTTTTGCCTTTAAAAATAATTTTATTTCTTCTTCTTTTGAAATGTGTTTAGACCATCAAATATTCAAACTTCCTAGCTGTCATTTCCTTCTTGAAATTTAATTTCTTAGGCAATATTAAAGATGGAATGGAATTTTGATAGAAGGGAAAAGAGGAAAAGTTTATATGCATTGTTTGAAAGTTTAACATAGTACAAACCTATTTATTCTTTTCTCTTTGTGCATTTAATTATAGGTCTTCAATTTTTCCAGTTTTGATCACATAACTCAGATGATCATGCACTTTTTATAGTAAAAAAATCTCATTCAGTCCTGAGGTTAAAAAAAATTAAGATGCTGGGCACGATGTCACATGCCTATAATTGCAGGGACTCAGGAGGCTGAGGCAGGAGAATGACAAGTTCAAGGTCAGCCTCAGAAACTTAGTGAGATCCTGTCTCAAAATAAAAAAAAATAATTTTATCAGGGATGTACCCCATTGTAGAGCATCCCTGGGTTCAATTCCCAATACCCCCCCAAAATAATTAATAAATAAATTATTTACTAATAATTTTTAGATATTCCAGATTATAAGCAAAGGCTATGGGTTGTCTGTGCAATATTTGTCCCTTCTGCTTTTAACATAGTTTTTAAACTATGGTTTTTAAACATAGGTTGCCCTATCATAACACCCAATAAGTGAATTTTAATTGGCAGTTAGTCACAATAGTTATATGCTATAAAGTGTATTCTGCTTTTAAAGGTGTCATATTTATGTCAAAATATTCTAAAACAGACTAGTCATCTAAGACATTTATAACCATTAATTATTTTATAATAAAATATTTTATTGCTTACATTTTAGCAAACTTTCCTTCAAATATCTCTTAATGATTGTTTTTTGTTTTTTTAACCAGGGATTGAACCCAGGGGAGCTTAGCCCCTGAGCCACATCCCCAGCCCTTTTTGATATTTTATTTTGAGACAGGGTCTTGGTAAGTCTAGGACTTTTAACAGATGAGTCATGATACTGTAAAAATAAATAACTTGCTACAGGTTGTAGAAATTAAGCATGAAAACAGAATAAAATTGTTTGATTGCAGGCACGTGCTGATTTTCACAGACAAAGCTCTTAGTAATATTGAAAAGATGATCTACAACTCAGCCAACAATATCTAACTGAGCCTTCCCTGCAGGTCCTTCTTGTCCTTTAAATTCTCCAGGAGAGGCGGGTGGAAAGGATGCACTCCTGCCACGGAAGCACCTCTGAGACTTTCCGTTTATCTGTAGAAGCAATGCCATGGGCAGCTGGCACCCTTCCACAGGGAGCTACAAACACCACGCTGCCACATTGCAAGTTTCCTCAGGCAGCAGATGTCTTGTAGCTGCCGTTCAGGTCTCCAACTCTACCAAGCCACCTGTACAACATATTTAATGTACCGACAATGATGCTGCTGCTACTTAGCAAAGATTTTTTTAAATTTAATTTTCCTCTGAACTCCTGGATAGCCAGTGGTATTAGTATATGAAATGAGGCCTCATATTGCAAAATGTTTTTTTTTTCCTAATATAAGAGGGAAGAATCAAAACCTGAACACTTTTTCTGTTCTTCCAACTTCCCCAAATGATTCAGGAAAATACTTTCACCTTCTACTCCATTATAATCAGATTTTGTTCAAAAAAACCGATGTTTCCAAAAAGCAGTCACGCTCGCTGAACCACTCTATGGAAAAGTTCAACAGCTAGCTGTTAGATTGCTCACCCTTCTGCATTCCTCTGACACTACCAAACTTTAACGTGCTTCTACCAAAACTTTAAACTGTGGATGCAATCCTCTCAAAACATTATCAAAAAGCATTCTGACTTTTTCGGCTGCTAAAGTGATACTTACAGTACCATTGTGTCTGTTTAGTTTAAAAATGAGGTTGATAATGATAATGTTTTTCCATAAGATGATCTTCTACTTTTTAATGATACCCGTAGTTTTCCCTACATAAATGACTAAATCCTTACAGAATCTCTGTCTTGATTAGCACTCCTGCTAGTAAAATTTCACATACTAAATCAGCACCAGCTGTAGCAAGAAAGAAAGAAAAAGGCAAGTGTAAATGTTCCATATGCCCCACCAAATTGGCATCTGTGTCAGTAACCCTTTTTTTAAAAACTATTGTATACATACATTCTCTTAAGTGTTTTGTTCACAGAATACTGTTAACAAAATTCTCTCTGTTCACATATCAAGGAAAGAGCCTGTCCTTGGTATCATTCAATGACACAAAATAAAATTTCCTCTCTGCTCTGTGGTCATGGATATACCTGAAAGCTCTAGTGATGTAAGTTGCTTCAAGTTAGTGAACCTTTATTTTGACATCTGTTCTCTGTAATGTGACAGAGCCATGCTCTTACAAAGCTGCTTTATTGTTGGAGTTTAATTGGTAACAACAATAAGCAATGTCAGAGAGACAATAGAATTATTTTGGTTACCTGGAAGATATCTCAGAGACCATGCTAAAAACAAATAACCTGGGATGTGGTAGTGGGAAAAATCATTGGTAATTCCTGTAATGTCAACATCCATATTTTCTTCAAATTCTTTAAGGTGTGCGTGTGTGTGTGTGTGTGTGATGTTATGTAATCTCAGATATAGTCCCAAAGATATATCTAAGATCTAAGATGCCTTTTGTAGTACTTTAGGTGGTTTTCTAGAGTTTACCTATCAGGACCTTCTTCATTGTCTGAAACCCCAGCCGCTATATAGTTATTCAGGAGCATATTTAAACAATCAATGTGAGTCTACAATAGCCATCAGAAAGCTACAAAATTAGTTTGCTCATACTAATTGAAAGGTCTACATACAAGGGGTATTAGTAGAATATTTCCCATAGATAACTGTGTCACAGGTTAAAAATGTTTGTTTCCTATATGAAAGTATTTCCTCTGATTGAAATATGGGCCTCATGGTGAAGGCTAATACTAATGGAAAAGAACAGACTCCCACTCATGTGTTTTAACATGGTGTTGTCCTTATTACACTTCTGCTACTCTTAATTTGACTGTTGGCTCCTTGAGAGTTGGGATATCATCTATGCAGATCTATGTATATGTACAGAGTATCAGAGTTGAGTAAATACCCAATGAATGTTTGCCCACGTCAAAAGGGTTAAGGAATGCCTAAAGTGCTTGTCAAAAGTTAAATGAACAACACTTCGGTGAATAACTTACTGATTGAGATCGAACAGCTCAACCAAATAAGAACAAGGGGAAATGGATGAGATTTCTTTGGCTTCCTGAGGTTCTCTTATGACATTTCCCTCAAAAGCACTCCTAGGGCTACTGAGATTTAGTGGAAGTGATACTTGATAATTCTTTATCTAAAGGAAAAAAAAAAAAACAGAAGACATTTTGGTTACAAGTTAAAAATCTCTAGGATCTTAAGATACAATTTACATGATTTTTCCTTTTTTTTGTTGTTGTTGTTTGGTTTGGGTTCTTTGTTGTTGTTGTTGTTATTGTTCATTTGTAGGATTGGAGATTGAACCCAGGACCTCATCCGTGCTAGACAAATGCTCTACCACTGAGCTGTACCCCTAGTCTGAGATACAGTTTATCTAAACCCCTAGCAAATAGATTAGAGAAGGGCTTGTAGGAAGTCCCCACAATTGCGGTATGTCTTTCAAGCTGTGAATCCGAAAATTCACTCTATGAAAACCATGTAGCAGGCTGGGGATATAGCTTAGTTGGTAAAGTGCTTGCCTCGAATTCACAAGGCCCTGGGTTCTAATACCCAGCACCACAAAAAACAAACAAACAAACAAACAAAAAACATGTAGCTTCAATTGGGAAGCAATAGCCTCTCTCTCCTCTTCTCTTCTCTTCTCTTCTCTTCTCTTCTCTTCTCTTCTCTCTCCTCTCTCACTCCATCCTTACCCTCCCTTCCCCAGTACTGTGAATAGTAAAAAAAGAGCTGCTTGTCACCTTTGAGGGAAGTTGTGATAAGAACTCCTGCACTGGGAAGTTTGGAGGAGTTGACCCAATGTTCCTACACATGAAATTCAATCATGTTTACAAACCCTATCATGATATTGCAGAACTTATTCTTAAAACATTTGGTTATAGAGTTGGTAGTAGCCAGGTAAAAATATGTGCTTCTATTTATCTATATGTCCATTAAGGTAAGCACAATTCTTTTTATATCTATATCCTCAAATATCAGTACAGTAATGCAAAAGTATGTATTTTTAACTGACGATTGTATTTTTACTTGTACTTTTATTTTTTTAAATAAAAATAGCTGATTTCTTTTTTGGTTGCCTGTCTATTTAATTGGTAGTCCTTACTCCTAGGTCTGTAATTGGCATACTAATTTGAAAACAGAGGTATGGATAATAAGTTACACATTGACATGGAACTTTCCAAAATAACAGACAAGTATAAAAATGAATGAACCAGAGGAATCCATCAAGAAGTCCCTTCTGAGAGCAATGTGCACAATTCCCCCATACTTTTTGATGTAGAGTCATCATCCTTAAAGAAGGGGAGCAATAGACAGTGTCAGCCAGGAAGGTTCACAAGTGGCATTCTGATTGGTCTCTGCCTGTGTCATGGTGGTTTTTAAATACTTTGAACAGCAACAGCGATTTCTTTTCTAAGGAAATTTGTGATCCTAATGAGAAGATACCATGTAATTATAATCTTAAAATAATTAAATGATGGACAGTGTATAAAAAATGGGGGATTTTGTACAAAGTCTATGTGGAGTTCATGGAAAAATAATCATGTTTAAGAGGCAAAATTCAGGAGGTGAAGACATATAGAATTTTAATTTGGAGCACTGGTCTTCATATTCCAAGGCATATTCTTTCATTTGTCTGTGTGCTTTGGACTGGTAGGACCAGTAGCCATGGCCTACCATAATCCCAGAGGCTTTGCTCACCAATAGCTATCTCTTTCTCTAGGTATGCATGGCAGGGTTGTTTCTATGCCGTGGTTGCTTCTTAAAAGGCCACAGCCAGGTCACACACTATTTAAAGCACTACTTTATTTAAGACAACTTTCAAGTGTTTCTTCTCCCTTTGCTATCTATGATTGCCCCATTTCAGTTTGCCATAGAACAGCTGTTTCGATATCCAGCATTTATCCGTTCTCCACATGCCTCCAGCCCAGAGGGATTGTTAAGCAGATCATTGTTTTAATTCTGGCTACATTCCAGGTCCCCATTATTAGTGATCCTGTCTTAACATTTACTGTTCAGTTTGGCTCACAGGTGATGTTGATTAAATTGGATATGCCATCTGGGGTGGGTATTCATCTGGTAGGCACATCTAAGGCTGAGCACACCTACTGCTTCATTTTGGTCTGAAGTTTTATGCCACATTTGATGGCATTCTGGACATGGTTTTCTGCAACTTGGGCTTGACTCCTGGCTTACTGAGTAGTTGTGTGAAATTGGGCAATCCACTTCACTGTTTGATGTCTTGATTTTCTAATAATAAAATAGAGAAAATGATCATGAACTTATCCTTTCACTTAATTCCTTGTTAATGTTTTGAATATTTATTTTGTGCCTGAAACTGTGCTAAGTGTGGGGAAATCATACATAAAAAAAGAAATCCGAACAGAGAAAATAAGACACATAAACAGAAAGGTAGCAATATTACACGGACTGTTCCTTGTGCTAACACATATGAGCAAAAAGCTTTGGTGGATGGTTTTGTCAGCTTTTATGTCACTGTGATCAAAATGCCTGACAAGAACAACTTAGAAGAAGGAACGTTTATTTAGGGCTCCCAGTTTCAGAGGTCTCAGTTCATAGATGGCTGATTCCATTGCTCTGAGCCCAAGATGAGGCAGCACTTCATGAAGAAGGACCCAGCACAGGAGAGCTGCTTCTCCCATAGAAGCAACGAAGCAGGGACCGGGCAGGTATTGGTGTTTTGGGTTACAGGGAAGATGAACCCTTCCAGGACAGTCCCCCAGTGACTCCCTTCTTCCAGCCACGCCCCACCTACCTACAGTTACCAACAGTCAGTCCACTTAAACTAGCATGGGCTGACTAGGTTACAGCTCTCCTAATTCAATCTTTTCAACCTCTGAATATTCGTGCATTAATAGTAGATTTGGGGGAAAACGTTATATCCAAACCATAACAGAGGGGATATGACATAATAATTTAAGTGGATCTTAAAGTTCAAGAGGTCCAAAGCTTGCTTTCATGCATTAAATCAATTAATATAGCCATGTAAACGTAACATGTAACAAATTTACTTCTAATTATTGGGGGTGAGGAGGTGGGGAATAAAACAGGAAAGAATTACTTATTTTTTTTTATTATTTCATTAGTTAATTAAAGGAAGGAAAGCAGACTTGGATTCGTATGGTGCAAACCACATGGGGTTATTTTGAGAATCAGACGGCATGATGTGTGAACAGGTATCCATTAGAGTGCTATTGGAGGCTCTTTCAAACATGTGGGTGATGTTGCCTGCCCTTCCTATCCCACTACGCTGTGACCAAAAACTAAATTTAAATGATCATAAAACAATGTTGGAAAAGAAAAGCACCAGTAATAATATGAACAGTCAGTCATTGCTAACACTTATTTACCTCTTATGATGTGCTTGGCATGATTCTAAGTGTTTTACGTGTATTCACTCACTTAATCCTCACAACAGCCAATCTACCAGGTTCTAGAGGTGAGCCATATGAAAGGGTAGATACTTGACCAGTTTTGACCTATAAAAATGTCAGTTTCAAATGGTTCATCTTATTATAACTTTCCTGATTTACACATGAGGAAATGAGATGCAGAATGGTTAAGTAAGTTGCCCAAGGTCACAGAATTAGTAAAGTGTTATTATTTTTCTAATTATTTATGGACATTCCTAATCCACTGGGGTTCTTATTGTTGTAAGAATAAAAATCCAATATGTTTAACTTTAAAGGGAAAAATAATTTATTGGAATGGTATGGAGATGCTCAGAAAATCAAAGGAAAATGTGAACTGCAATTACTTCCAGAATCCCCATTTCTCATCGCCTCAAATTCTGACACCGTTTCCAAGCCACCATCTTCCTCCACCTGGTAGAATTCATGAACCTCCTAACTGGTTCTGGCTTCTATCTGTACTGTTTCTTGAGCTGTTTTCAAACTAGCGGAGAGATAGATGATGCTAAAACACAAAGTCAAGTACTACCATTCTTCTACTTAACGTTTTCAGAGGCTCCATAGCACTCAGAGGCAAAGCCTACTCTCTTGAGCCCTGGGTAAGCAATCTGCCCAGTCCCCAAACATCCCTGCCTTCACCTCCTATTACCCTCTCCCTCCTCCTCATTGCTCCGCTCATTCCTTTGAAGATTCAGGGCCCAATTCCACCTCAGACCTTTGCACCTCACTTTATTCCCCAGACTTCTCCTGGTTCCCACACCTCCTTCTGAACTCTTCTCACAGATCTTCTTCTCATCACCTTCTCTGAATCCTTTTAAAAGTCTCAGTCCCACCCCCGATATCTTCAATCTAAAGGAAATGAAAATAATAATGGTATGCATTGGGAATTATCTTGTCTTCACCCCCTTCTTAATTTTTTTCTCCATTGTACTCATTGACTTATATACTGACTCATATCAATTGTTGGCCATCTTCCGTTGAATATTAGGACAGAGATATGCCATTATTTTTCACAGTACCTAGCACATAAATAAATATATGTTGCATGAATGAGTAGGCTCAGGGAAAAAAAAATCAAACAACCAAAAGAAAAACAAACAACAATTCTGGGGTTCCAGAAGCTCCAATTATTCTGGTATGATTGTGTTCAAACATCCAGTTCTCAGAAAGGAGACTAATAGGTATAGTTTTAGGTTCATTATTTGCCCAAGAGCCCAAACAGAGCTGGGTACACTGAGTCACTAAAAAATTGTAAGCACCTGGAACTATTGCTTTTCTCCCCAGAAGAAAGGAGAATGTGTTCTTGGTGGGTAGGAATCGATAGTTCTGCCCTCACTGCTCTCCTACCCCTGCCTCCCACACACAGTGACCTTTTGGATCAGATTATCTACTTTTTACTGGATCTTTCTGTCATATAATACATCACCTAGTATTCTTCAGAAATAGTAGACTTCCACAAAAATTTAGACATGAAATCAGACTTCCCAATGCAGACCATTATTATTTTCATTTCCTTTAGATTGTCTTTTCATGAAGTTAAATTTCAACTTATATATATTTGATGAACTTATGCATCTTCTATAAGAGTTTTGAATTATTAGAGATTTAATCTTAAATAAAACAGAAATTCTTGTGTTCTATTGTTTCTTTTATTCTGCTAAAATAGTACAATTATAATGCTTTTGCTGATTAAAAAGGTACTTAGAATAACTGAACAATATAGAAGTATGTAATGCATAGCTACTTAATCAAACTATTCCTTTGCTTCTCTCCTATCCCCCATATAGAATCTCTCTTAACATGTGAAATACATACTTTCAGCCTTTTTATGTCATAAAAGTTTATCATTCAGAATCTTTAATAGAGCAGTATTATACATACTGCTCTATAAGCTCCATGTTGTATGAAATAATTCTATGTAAATTGTTCTACAACCTACACTCTTCACTTTACATCATATTATGGACAGTAGGAGTGTGGGAAAAAGGCAGAAAGAGATCTGGGGAAAGATGTGCAGATACAGAGGTCTGAGGTGGGACTGTGCCCTGATCCTCAAGGGTTGTGAGAGTGGAAACAAGAAGAGGAGCAAGAGAGCAGTAGAAGTTGAAGTCAGAGACACTGGGAGCTAGGGGCAGATCACACAGGACCACATGGATCTGTAGTATCTTATTCAAGGGTCACATAATGGACTGGAGAGTGTGACTCAGTGGTAGAGTACTTGCGCAGCATACACAAGGCCCTGGGTTTGCTGTCCAGCACTGAAAAAATATATATATCAAGTGTGCACTTAAATGAATATATCATAACTTACTTAATGATGCTTACTAATATTAAAAATAAGGCTGCAATTGATACCCTTATGTATAAATGTCCACTGGTAATTTTAAAATAAAGCCTAAAAAGTTCAATTACTGAGTCAAAGTATAGATATTTATTATGTCATAATCCATGTTACCAGATTATACTATAAAAATTATAACAATGTATGCCCTGATGAACAACATATGATAATACTGACTTTTAGACTTGCCATTCTCTTTAGAGTCTTTGGTTGTTTTGTTTTGTTGTTTTATTGTTGGGGTGCTAGGGATCAAACCCAGGTCCTCACACTATCTTTGATATCCTAATTGAAGACACGAAATCCATGAGTATATCTGTGAACTCCAGACTCTATATACCAGATGCTATCCTCACTGGAATTAGAGATGAGCCAGTCAAATCCATGTAAATCTGACCTAAGTGTACACCAGCTCCTACACTGTTGCCCAATAGAACAGTAACTATTGGAAAATGGGCCTGCCTTAGGTGGGATTTTTTAAACATTTTTTTTATGGCACTAGACCTTATTTAAGGTAGACACAGGGGTTTGGAAACTTAATATTTGGAAAAGCAGAATAACCAGATATGAAAAATAAGTGACCCACAACCCAGGGGTCAGCTCCACTGCCCCTTTGGCAAACAATGAATTCAGTCTCCACCTCTGGTCCTTCATAACACCAGCATCATCATCAGCACCATGAACTTACTGTATATACATCAGATATAACCTATTTGTCATTCCCAAGCAACACAGTATTTTGTCAGATAAATGGAATCCAGAAGATAATCCTCAGAAGGGCATGTTTCAGGGTAAAAGTAAAAGTGTAGGTGGCATCAGATCAGGATTTTTAACTCATCTATTTCAGTGTTTGATAA
The DNA here is from genome assembly GCF_021218885.2 of Marmota monax. Lineage (NCBI taxonomy): Eukaryota > Metazoa > Chordata > Mammalia > Rodentia > Sciuridae > Marmota > Marmota monax. Next base: position 13,599,645 of record NW_026694895.1, on the reverse strand, counting down.
TATTAAAGGTTGAAAAAGGTTGAAGCCTGAAGTTCCAGTGTGGTTTTTGGGTGTGCCTACTAGAAAAATAGTATTCAATAGATAGCTTATCAAATTTTTGGTTGGAATCTTCCTGATAGAGACAAAAGTGATGCCAATATGGCAGCTATGTCCATTTGTTTTCTTAAAATGATTAGGCAAGTGGAGATTTTGTATTTTTATCTATTATTTCTTCAATGATACATATCTTTCAATAAATAAAACTTGTGCTGTTATCTAAGATTTCTGGTTAATTTTCTTGGTTTTCTATTAGTAAGGACAATTAATGCTGTCTGCAATAACAAACAGCCCCCAAATCTCAGTGGATTAATAGTAAAATTTATATGTTGGTTCCAAAGAAGTCAGAGAGTTTTTCAGGATGTCTCTTTCAAGTATTGTCTATAGAGTCCAGGCTCTTTGTAACATATGATTTCAACATGCAGTCTCCATTGTTGCTTCTGAAGATGAGGAGAGAAAAAGAAAGATCACACAATTTTATGGCCAGGGCTGGGAGTGCCACACATCATTTTCATTCACTTTCAATTTGCCAGGATTTAATCACATGGCCCAAATTGAGCAAGGCTGGGTATGGAGTCCACCTGTGTGCCCAGGAAGAGGGCATGAGATTGCTAGACATCCAGTCAGGCAGTCTCTGCCAATAGCACACAGCCAGATCCAAGAATTTTATTATTCTTCATAAATCTCATAACAGTAGTCTCTTCTTTAAAAAATTTAGAGCATGACTCTTTGCTGTATTTCAATGGGTTCTCAATATCATATCATTCTTAATTCTTGGGAAAGAAATATTATGACTATAACTAAATGTATAAACTCAGGTCTGAGAACTGGAAGTGACCTCAAAGGACTCCCTACCTGAATTTTCTTCAGGCAGGTAATGTTCCCTTCAGTGATTCCCAACACTTTTTAACTACCAAGGTTTAAATATTTTAATTTTTTTCCCAAAGATCCAATGCTTAGAAATAATTTGTCTACCAGACTCCTGTGTGTGTTTTATTACCCTTTTGTAAAAGAGCTTCATTCATGAAGAGTACTATCATCTTAATCTCATCTCTGTTATGTGCAGTTCTGTGTATGTCAAGTACCACGTATCAAAAAATCCCTAGCAGAAAGAAGAATTAGCTCTATAAGCAATTTTCACTATAATGTCCCACCTGCTGGAAGTTCTAGACCTAGCTTGAACATTCTTTTGGTGATCTTTGCATATAATCCTATGTATACATTAAATGATGTTGAAAATGCTGACTGAAGTTCTTATTTTTATATTAGTGCAGAGGATGGGATAAAGAAATCATGACATTAAATAAAACATGTTCAGTATTGCCACCAGCAAATCATTTTCCCATTCTTCTTCAAGGCAATATTCAGAACACATAGGTACAGGAAAAGTTATTGAGGCAAAATGCCAGGGGCATTAAAAAATCATGCTCAATAACACGTTTTCATAGAGTTGCTAGTCAACAGCATCTGCCATTGACCTTCTTTCTCCACCTCCACGTATGATTTTCACACATGCATCATAAGTCAGCGTCTTTCTGACCAGTACAGACTTCAAGAATGTGAAGACCATTAGGAAGCAGGATTTAGCATTCCCATTTTAATACACAAACACACACATTTACCCAGTACGTTTTACGCCTGCTTGCAACAAAAACAGCTGAACAGATTGTGATGCAATTCAGAGACTGACAGTCTGACAAAAAATCCCTTTTTGTCTAAAATCTGGCTTCCATAGGTTTGTGCAAATCTAAATATTTGATTTTGCACTGGAAAAGGAGCCAGTCTTATGTACAATTTATAAAATAAATGTGTAGATACATGTTTTAAAATCTCCAAATTCTGTCAACACATACTGTCCAACTTTAAAGACTTTTCTCCCCCATTTTTTTTTCCCGATGACTTGGGTATATTTTCCCCAGGCTCTGTAAGGCTTTTGCTCTATCTATGCAATAAGAGCCCTTTTGCAAGCCAGTGTTTCAATAGTGATTTAACAGTAGTTTCAGTGTCAAATTGCCCTTTCCTCAGCAGGGACTTTTAAGCCTTGCTGCATTATACTTCCAAGACACTCAGGAGCTGGAGTTTGGAGATATAATATTTTCTTTGAAGTTTGCCTTCACAACACACTGGGATGCAAACAAGCTTCAGTTACTCAGCATTCAAACAATTCCATCACACAGCAACCAAGGCTAAATATTGTACCAAAATTTCTAATTATATCTTTGTGATATCGGCTACATGAGGTTAGGTGAAAAGAGACTAGGATCCCTGTAGAACTCCCGGTCTAAACAGGACATCTGAACTTTGAAATATTTTGCTTGTTCGTTCCAAATCTCCCTTTTGGCACATCTAAAATTGCAATAAAAATAACTGGCAAATCCCTTTAAGGTATTGGTAATAAATTCTTTGCATATATGTTAAAGGTGTTTGTTGTGCGAGAGATACTATGACTAGACTATCTTACATGTGGAATTCCCAGTTCAAGAAGATAAGTTTTATTCTCCTGCACATTATTATATTACCTTTATGGATTATATATATCATAACAATTAGCTGTCTTTTTAATTCTCTCTCTCTCTAAAGAATTGTTTTAAATCATTTCGAATCCTGAAAGTTGGACCTTCTCCTCTTATAAGCCTTCGAAAAAGTTTGTGCATGACTTTTATTCTTAATTATAGTTGAGAGGGGAATAAAGGATAAATTACCCCAAAAGCAAATAACTGAAAGTCAGAATAAGAAGAAACATCACATGCTTTGGGGGAAATTCTTAAGAATTATCATGTCCTGTCCTATCAGGTAATTTTTGACAAATCAGGTTGTCATCCTCTTGTACAAAAAAAAAAAAAAAAAAAAAAAAAAAGTCAGCCAAGTACAGTTAAATAACTCACGAGGATGAAAAAGGTAAATGCTAAAAGGAGTTCACCAGGAACCACTCCACACTTATTTATAATTATGAAAATAAATACAAAAAAAAATTTACAAAGATGCACAGAAAACTCACACTCCAGATAAAGTCACACAAATTAAGTCATCGACCTGCACTGAGTTGAACCCCAAACAAGGTGCCCCTTCTTCTAAAGTAATGAATATTCTTCAAACGGCAAGGGAGCACAGGCTGCTGTTTGATGCTGATGACATTGAAAATTTAGGAGAACAGAAATCCCATCATTTTTCATTTGTATGCAAATTTGTCTGTTCCAGAAATTAACCCCTGGACCCCACGTCAGTTTTCATCTCCAGGAATTTTCTTTGCCAGCACCACACGGTGTAGTCTTGTCACTATGCTGAGGTCACTAGGCTTCCCTACTTTAAAAATAACTACCGCCACCAAAGTCTTGATGGTGCTTTGTTTCCCCACTCCTTGCTGGAGGATAAAGAGCAATAGAAGCAGAGGGCCTGGTAAAATGCACATCTCTAATGGCCAGTGGCATTGAAATGCAAACTGCCTAGCACTTTGGCCAAACAACTCTCATTGACCACTTCTCTTGGTGTTAAGGTAAACTGGGGACAATAGATCAATCCTATTACCCTCCTTTTCAGCCAGGTCTTCAACTGTTAAAAAGTTCCTTTGTTACTTCGCACCTTAGACAAATGTCATCATCTACATGTGAAGGGGAAAGGGGTGATTGAGGCTTTTAATTGATGTGGATTTAATTATGCTAATTTAGGCAGCTGTAAAGCATTTCAGTATAGCTGCATAATAGGGCGAGCAAATACAGGTGCCCTTCACCCTAGGGGCTTAATTTTTAACCTAGGAACTTTAAAAGGGAAAGGGAGTTTTAAAGTGTGGACAATTTAACATTTGTAGATTTGAGTTTCACCCCTGCTGAAATATTTAGCAAGCTCTAAATATTCACCCTTATACACTCATTCTTGATTAAAATCCTCGAACCTGTCTCTAATTACAATAGTCTATTTTAAATGATGGGTTTATCAAGACTTGATTTGAGATAACACTAAATTGAATTTTGGAATTAAGAAAGACCTTTATTTCTATCTCTGGGAAGAAAAATCGCACAATGGAAATGGTGATTGAAAAAGTAATAAAACTCTGTAAAAATGTTTTCTTAATAAAGAAGGTGTTCTGACTCTTTGAACTGTAGTGAAAAGGTGAGTTTATGTCACCCTGACATCCTTAGCATCACTGGTGGGGAAAATCATGTTCATTTAGTTCTTTAAATTCCTGCTTAATACCAGTTTCTTGGTGAATAAAAAAAAATCTTTTTAAGTCTTCTTGAGCCTTGAAGGAGAACAGCACGGGCTCCTGCACACCTACTGATACACAGGACTCCCTGGTTGGTGTGTCCACTGCTTTGGAGGGAGGCTTGGTCTCCAGAGGCAATGTGGGACAGGACAGAATATAATCAAGTGGATGGAGAGGGAATCTGAAGAGCTAGTGTGCCTTTTTCTCCTGGCGTGCTGAGGTGGAGAGGTCTGAAAGTGCCTCTGCTCTTCTGTTCCCTTTCGCCTCTGGGTGACGCTTTCTTCAAAGCCCAGGTTGTCTCCATAGACACAGATTTTTCCTCCTAGGAGGCCTATTTGGGTTCTGGAGGACAAAGAGCTTATAAATGAATCATCTTCCTTTCTCCCAGCCATTCCCTCCTCACCCTTGTCAGGCTTCTCTTCTATGCCTCTTTCTTTGTCCTACACTAATCAGAGATGTAATTAGCTGGCAAAGAATAGAAGAAAGGAGCAGGGCATCTGGCTTCTGCTCCACCCAGAGGGTGCGGAGTGACCTTTCCAATCCTGTCCTGGTTTTTGGCTAAAAAAAAAAAAACACAGACTAGGTGAGAAATTAGAGTCTGGTTTTTATGAACTCTTCAGATGTTGATGAGTTTATTTTTATTTTTATTTTTTTTTAACTTCTCTGCCTTAACTGATGGACCCAAAAGAGTCTTCACTGGCACTTTAGGCATTTCTTGAGGCTTCCAAGGAGACGTGGATGAAAAGTGCCTAGGACTTTGTGAGGCAGGCAAGGGCCACAAATGGTGCTTTCTCTTTCATTCTCATCACCCCCCACAATGCCTTGCACTCTGCACATCCAGCCCCTCCCCCTTCTCTCTTCTGGGACCCACAGCTTCTTCCTTCATGTTCCTTCAAAGTACCTACAGCTTATTTTCTTTAATCGTTTTTAAAATTCCTTCTAGATCCACTCATTACTTAATACTTATCTTCCTGTGGTTTCTCACAGATTCTTTCACTATCTTTTCCTTTGCCGGGGTGGTGGTGGGGGGGTTATAATAGGCATAGAGAAAGAAAGACAATAATAAAACTAAAATGGGGATTTCAAAGGAATGGAGAAAAATTAACATTTGTATACTATAGAGTATGTTTAATACTATAGGTAAACCCCTGACATCATTTTGCCTTAAGGAATTTACAATAGTGTGTACTCATATAATAACTACTCCAATTTTTCTTCCAATTTCTATGCCATGAACATAATCTAAGACTGCAGTCACCAAAAACAATATGGAAGAGTTGCAACATGTCTTACCTGTGGATATGATTCTAGCAGCCATGTGATTCTGTTCTTAAAATTGCATAGAAATAATAAGAATAGTAAGGGTGTTGGCAATTTTTGGATAGAGTTTCAATAAAATTACTGGATGAATATTTTAAACAGACTTATTTCTAGTAACATGGCAAGGTGAATTAATACACACAACTTTCTCTGCTAATTTAAAGATACACTGGATGAAACGTAACAATTTGAAAGGAAGAGTGAAATGTGCTACCTCAAAAATAGAGGAAATTTGTGGTTAGAACAGTGAACACAGGAATGGACAACCTAACTGTGGAAGACAGTTGCTCAGGTAAGCAACAAGGAAATTCATTTTTGTTTGTTATGAAGGAAGAAAAAAATATTAATATACATTAAACCTCCACAGATATCTTATGCAAGTGTGTATTCACTCTGCCTGAGTTATTTAAAAGTTCAAATAAAGAACCTAATAAAAGAAATGATCCAGAGAGAAGCAGATCCAAAACCTATTTATGGACATTGACACAACCTGAGACAGCCAAGAATCCTGTAACTGAAGAAAAACTCACCATACCAAAATGGCAAGCCACACAATGAAACCATTTTCTTCAAGGATGAGTAAAAAGACTTAACAAATTGAAGGTTTACCTGATACCTTAATGAAACAACCTGAAAGACACTATAATGTTAAGTATTTAGAAAGATTAAATCCATAAAAGACAAAATTGTTACAAAAACAAAAGCACAGAACATAATCAAAAAGGAAAGGCAATTTAAAAATAACCAAATAAACCTTACAGAAAAGAGAAATATGATTATTAAAAATGAAAATTTGGGAATGGATGGGCTAATCAGTAGCTAAAAAAATTAATATAGGAACTGAAAGACACACCAAAATAAATTACCACCAATTAGTACAGAGAAAAGGAGACCAAATAAGATTTTTTTTTAATGCTAAAAGACAGATAGGAAAGAATGAGATAATCAAGAAAATATCTAACAAAAATTATAGAGGGATGTAAAAAACAAATGAAAGTAAACCCATAATTACATACATTTTAGTAAAAATAAGCAATGCCAAGGTTAAAAATATGTGTGTTAAAAGCAACTAGAGAGAAGACTCAGATTACCTAAAGCACAACAATTACACTGAAAAACAATTTCACCAACAGAAATAGAACCAACAGGAAATAAAATATCCTCAAAGTGCAGCGAAAAAATAACTATCAATTTAGAATTTTATACCCAACTAACCTATAATTAAAGGTAAAGAACACAATAAAGAGACTTTTGAATAAAGACTGGTAACCTTTATTATCGTCAGATTCCTCCCCGGAAGAACCACAAAGGCTATACTTCAGTAAGAACACTGAACCAAAAGAAAGGAGAAGTACAAATTACAGTGATCAAAGAAATTGGTAAATATGTGAGTGAATCTAAGTCAACATTAAGGTCAAAATAATATTGGCCTCATCTAGGGGATAAAGTGCAAAGTAAAATAATATATCAATAGTGGGGAAATGTAGTGATAAGAAATTAAAATGAATAAGTGAAATGTACTTATAAAACAAAACTTAGGAGCACCCATTAAAGAAAAGAAAGAGAATGCATAACTCACATTAAATAACAAAAAAGAAAAAGCAAGTTGAATTTTAATCCCATTGAATTGTATGCAGTATAAGATTTTTTAATTTGTTATTAATATTTTTTTTAAGTATATGAAGTTTGTGTAAGTGTGAAGCTGAACCATTAACCCATGAATACAGTTCAAGGTTACCTGGTAAGTTTGAAGCAGATGCTACTATGTGGTGAAACAGCTGGCGATTAAACATTTCAAGACCTGAGAAATGCTATAGCAAATGGACAAGGCAAATAAAAAGAAAAAAAATGTAGAAGACTCGGTTTTCAATTTTGTATGCTTTGACTTTCAGCTTTGTGCTTTCTGCTGAAGAGCCAATAGGACAGGCCGAATTAAGGCATTGGAAAACCTGTCACTGAGATACAATGTGATTTTGAATGGTCTGAATGTTTTGTTTCCAGTGTGACACAAAGACCATGTAACATTCATAATAAACGACACATATTATGGGAGTTTTGATGCATTTAATTGGAATGCCTTAAACATCTAGGTTCAACTAGTGCTTTCTCCCAGGCTCATTAAGGATATTTTCATATATGTATGTGTTTCTGATTGTTCTTAGATTAATCATTATTTAGTAAAAGATCTACTCAAGGACAGTACTACCCTAAGTACATGTATGAAGAAGACATAAATGGTGTGAATATACTTTGTATACAAGCAGAGATATGAAAAATTTTGCTCTCTATATGTATTATGAATTGTAATGCATTCTGCTGCCATGTAACAAATTAAAATTAAAAAATTAAAAAAAAAATCTACTCAAGGTGCCTGCTTTAATCTTTACCCTGGATAATGTACTGCCACACATTTTATATATATGTTTTGTTAAAGCTTGGCTCCCTGGTCTAAAACAGAGGTAGAGGAAAGTCAGATTTCATTTTAAGTTGTTGTGCTTGGAAAGGGTAAAATAACACTAGGGCACTGTCTAAGGAATAGACTTTTTTTTTTTTTAATATTTGAATTGGAGCAGGGATAAGGCAAGAGGTCAAGGGCTTTCCTATTGATTTTCAGAAAAGTAATAAACATGTAAGTTTTTAGTTAAAAAAATCTGAAAGCAATATGATGCAATGGAAGAAAGCATGCCCTTCAGCCTCAGATTTGGCTAAAAATCCATTCAAATTAATGTATGCAACCTATATTTTTTGAGTCCCTTCCATACATAGTGCAAAGGTCCCAGAGGAAAAAAATATGAATAGATGCAGTCCCTGTCCTCGTGCAACTTACAGCCATGTTAAATGACTGAACTGAAGAAATCATTGCACGCAAACACATAATTTTATGTGCTATGAAGAAAAAAAAATGCTCAGAACTCGGAGAGTTACAACAAGCTGTTCTGGCTGGCCTGGAAATGAGCAAAGTGAGTCCTTCAAGAGGATATTCAGGCTACAGGAAGCAGGATGCAAGGGCCTAACACACCCAGAAGTCCTAGGGGAGGCAAGTTCAGTTCATTTGAGCAAGCAAAGAGTAACTTTGGGGGACCCACAGTCACGAAGAAACCACTGGCAATTTATATGATTTTAAATTTCAGAGTCTGATGAGGCAAAATATTGTGATATTTAGATTAAATCAGGTACATACAAAGGCCTGACATCTAGTAGATGCTGAATAAAATCGAGTTTTTCATCAATGTCACTAACTGAATTTTGACTAAGCCATCCTACTAATTTTTTTCTCACTAAGCACTAGCTTTAAATATAACGGAACTTGTCTTATGATTGACTGTCTGATACTTCATGTGCCAACGCAAAGCAAGCTCATGTTTATTTATTTAAGGTATTCTTAGTCTTGTCACTCTCTTCTTAGATCAACTAGTTGGTTTCCATTCTTATTGCTTCTCATTATAGTGAACACAATGCTTGTTTTTGTTTTGTTTTGTTTTAATCAGAGGTCACTACCTTCATTAGCCTACATACCCTGGTCAGATTTTCTCCAGAGAAGTAGAAACAATAGGGTGTATGCATAAAAGGGTTGGGTGGGGGGACAGATAATGGACATACAGAGATTTTAAGGGACTAGCTCATGCCTTTGTAGGGGCTAGCAAAGTCTAAAATCATAGGCTGGAGACTCAGGTGAGAGTTGATATTATACTTTGAGACTGAAGACAGGCTGGAAGCTGATTTCCTTCTTTCTCAGGGGACCTCAATCTTTTTTTTCTTAAGGCTTTCAAGTGGTTGGCTAAAACCTACACATTTTATAAAGGGTAATTTGCTTTATTCAAAGTCTACAAATTTAAATGTTAATTACATCTAAAAAACACCTTCGCAGGCAACCGTCTAGACTGGTATTTAACAAAAAACTAAGCACATTGGCCTAGCCAAATTGGCATACAAAATTAACCATTCCACCTGGCCATTCCACATCAATTCATTTTGAGATCAGTTGCTATCTTCTGTGAGAGCCAGGGTGTCTGTGATGGCCCCTGGACAGAGCTCCTTCCCACAAGCACACTGCCTCTGATCTCCCAGTCTATCTCAAAAGCAAGTGAACATGAGATATCAGGGAAGGAGGGGTTGTCAGAGGCATCCACACAGGAAGAAGGCAGGGAGCAGAACACTGGCTGTTGGGGAGACAGAAAGACAAATGTGTCTCTAGCAGTGCACTTGTAGCCTAATGATCTTCCAGTTCTCAGCTGAGTCCTAAACATGCGGCTGTGATTATGCCTGAACATGCTGCAGAACTTTAAGAGACACGCCTAGAAGGCTCTTGCGCTTCCATATCATTGAATGTCCTACATGGAGCTGCTGGGCCAGATCTGGATGCAGACCCTGGCTTGCCTCCCTACTAATCTTTTAGACAATTTTTTTTTGGCAATGTGAGCCCCAGTTTTCATATCTTCAAGATGGAAAAAAATTATATTACACACTTTAAGGTCATAGTGAAAATCAAATGAGACAATCAATACATCTAAAGCAATTAGATGTGTTGGTCAATAGCAAGTGTTTTAATGAGTGTTAGCAGTTATCATAAATTCTATTCATCTCCTCCATCAAAACCATGTTGGAAAATTAACCTCTGGCCACTACAGATGCCTCTCTTTAAATGTGTGTATGATAATTTTTAGTTATGTATATTTTAGTGTAATTTCATGATATTTAATTGTGTTTGTCCTATAACTTTTTTTTTTATCTCCCATTAAAGGGAAAATACTGAAGGCAAATGGGAGATGTTGGTCAAAAAATACAACCTTCAGCTATAAGATAAATAAATACTACAGACATAGTGGATAGTGTAGTGACTATAATTATTAATAATATATGGTATACTTAAAATTTGCTAAGAAAAATAGATCCTACATTAAAAAGGTAACTATGTGAAATGGTGGATATGTTAATTAGCTCAAGTATGATAATCTCTCTCTCTCTCTCTCTATGTGTGTATATATATATACACACACACACACACACACACACACACATATATCAAAACATTGTGTTGGACATCCTGAATATATACAATTTTTGTTAATCATATTTCAATAAAACTCAAAAGAATAAAAATAAATAAAACCCAAAAGAATAAAAATAAAGGGAAATAATGAGTCATAAATAAATAAAGGGTAAAACTTACAATGTCTTTCATACTTCTTGCAATGCCTCTCAAAATTTAACTGTTATTAAAATTAATAAGCATTTATTGCAAACATACTATGTTTAGGGTTCCCTACCAAGAACTCTTTACTGTGGAGGACCGATTTGTTTATCAATAGGGGAATTTTTATGATTTTGTTATAAGCAAGTCTCCAGCACCAAAGTGAGAGTTTAATCATATAAATCTAGAGGCTGCATAACAGGCTCATTGCTTGAGAAAGGATACAGACTGCACTGGCAAGCTCCATATTCAGCAAGACAGACTTACTTTTCAACGTTTATGAAATGCTTGCTTCATGCAGGCAGGACACAGTGCTAGGCCCTGGATCCTGAGCTGCAAAAGTGATATCAGAGGACTCACCACACAGATGTTTATTTACTTTTGGTTGGGGAGGTGAACTATGATTATACATTTTTATTAGTTTACTAATGGCATTCTTGACACAAAACAAACAATGAGATGCTAATCACAGAAAGGGTCATTTATTTTTTATTTTGGGTCACTTATTTTCTCATTGAAGAAAAGAAGCACGACAGCTCTGTGTTCACAGTGCCAAATTCAAAAATCCATCCTCTTTTTAAAATTTGAGGCTAATGTCCCTCTAACCACACCTTCCCAGTACAGTTGGTATTTACGTTTCTCCTCATGTTTTGCAAGTCCTTATTTAACACGGAAAGCATGCTTCTTGCAGGAATTGAAAGGCTAGAGGAAAACTGAACCTCCATCACCAGTTTCCATTAGAGAAAGAATAGATTGGGCTTGCACAATAGATTGAGTTGCTCCGTGCATTCCCCGGGCCCTCCTTCCCTCCAGAACCCTCAAAGCAGAACAATCTATCTTCCCATGAATATATTAACAGCACTAACTTGACAATCTTGCTGTTGACAATATTGGTTGTACTTCACTTCACTCCCTGCTGTGGTCCAAAACCAGATCCAACACCCCTGGGCCCATACTGGGGTTGTACAGCAGCTGAAGGGCCCACTGCCAGTGGATCTGGAACAGATTCTTTCCAGCTCCGGCACCTGACTTCCTGGCTGCCTCCCTTCCACAGTCTCATTGGTCGATGTGGCAGCTGTGATTCTGACAATGAGCTTGGTGTTGGGTCAAGTTTTCTGTTTGGCTGACATACTCCCTTAGATGCCATGTTCCACAACTCACCCTTGATTACAAGGAATGTTCTCTATTACCTTTTAAAATAATATGATATCCATAAGCAAAGCTTTGGATTAGAGTTTTTGAAAGCATGACCTGTTACTGATTTTTTTTTCAATGCTAAAAATGCATGCAGTAGGTCTAGAGCCAGCCCAAGCCCAGTGTTTAGCACAGTAGTATATCAAATATCACTTGTAATTTTAGAATAAAATGCACACATTTTTCCCTCCCTGGGAACCTGCAGTGCAATGTTTGCCCATGTAAGCAGTTTATAAATGTAAATGTGATAAATAGTTTTATATATTAGAAAGGTCGTGAAAATCTGCCTTTACAAAAACAAACAAAAAAAAACTTTAAAAGAATAAATCTTTGTATTCTAACATAGAAAATGTGAAATAAAAATAGATCTTTACTAATGAAATGGTGCTTTTGTTCAACAAACCACTTGCAAAATTTGCCTGGGTAAGAAAAAAAATGTATTGTAGCTTTCTTTATCATAGCAGACTATCCTTCTCCAAAACAGATAGTAATAATTAGCCTCCTAAGTATGAAAATCCTACATGATATGATGTGTTTCTGCTTTATTTTTTACAAAGACCAAATTGACTGCCAGTACTTGAACTTCTGAAAATAAAACTGTGTATGTTGACAAGATAATCTAATTTTAATTGATTTTTTCATATTTTATGTTGATATTTTAAGGAACTATCTTTATTGGTTTTTTGCACATACTTATAAAATATCTAAACTTTATAAAAATATATAAAATATTCTTGCCCACAGAAACTCTCAAGTAGATAATCCTTTGACATCTCTCCATGTAATATATATTTATAAAATTATTGCCAAAGTGACAAAATACTTTAATTCCTCTTTGTAAAATTATGTCAACTGTTTCTTAGATATCTTTTCCATTTCATGATGTCTAAAACTGTCTCATCCTTCCAATGCATGCAGGCAGAATAATGGAGGGTTAAATTCATGGGCTCTGGAATCAAATGACATAGTGGGGTTTGAATCCTACATCACCATTAGTAATTTGGTGACTTTAATAAGTTACTTAATTTCCCTGTGCTTTATTTTATAAACCTACGAAATATGACATTAGTAGCACCTACCTGAAAATGCATTAAGTAAGTGCTCCTTAGCATTTGGTAAGCATGAAACCACATCATGGATGCTTGGTATCTTGTTAACAATCCCAGATTGCTTGAAATTCAGATTGATCACAATGTTTTATTCTTATACTTAATGTTATAGTGAACATTCTTCTGAGTATAGCTGTACCAATTTTGTAAGCATTTGTAAGACTAAATTTTTGAACATATAATTTTTGAATCAAAGGTCATATACAGATTTTTAAACTGTTAGACAATGCAAAGTATATGTCTTCCAAATTATAACTATTTACCCTCTGAGTGAGAATGATGAGAGTAAATTTTGGATTATGACAAATACTTCATGAAACCTTTTACCTACATATACAAATACAAAGATCTCGATTTTTCTTTTCTTTTCTTTTCTTTACTAAGGAGCAGGAGATTGCTGTAACACAATACTACAATTTAAATAACATTTATATTATCCACAAAAAACGGAAATCATTTTTTCATAATTCTCATACCATTCTCACAATTCTGTAAGTCTTTGAAATCTCTTTCTCCAGAGAAAGAATTCATGGCATTTTATCTTCACATAGTCACTTATTATTAAATGCAGAAAATAATATTCCACCAGCAGCTATACAAAAAGAAAAATAAATCAGAAGTTTAAGAAATATTTATTGAAACTAAGAAATCAAGATTGTTCTATAGGTTCTCTATCTAGGTGTGGCAGCATTTTTCCTTACATTCAAATTAAAAACTTAGTCCAACACTTCTACCACATATTCCGAATGGAGATCCTTCAAGGCTATTTAGCTGCATGAGAGCCCAAATGGGCATAACCATCCTGATACCAAGAGCCTGAAAGGTCCAGTAATAGATGATGTGTTCACAGGTGAGAGTGTACATCCTAAAAAAACAGGGCGCACCAAAAGACAGGCATTTTACAGCTTCCAAAAGTACTTATGTATTTCTTTCTAGTTCTTTGACATAAAGCTAATTTGAAGCTTTGTCAGGGATAATGACATATCAGACAATGACAGTAACACAGAAATTAATCCTACCTCTATCAACAGTATAAATTTTTTAGTAATGAAGAGGTTTTACATCATTAATAGAAAAGTAAATATAAATATTTATATTTTTAAAAATCCCACAGGTAAATCTGTTCTTCCTAAGCATAGCAGCAAATATTGTGTTCTTTCCAAAGTTTTATTTGCCTTTTGTTGTTTATAAAGTCTTTGTGTACTTGCTATCGTTTCTGTGTTCTAAAGTCTCTGCATATGGAGTTTTTAAATAAAATAAATAAAAATATTTAAGCCTCACAATTGAGAATTTTCTTCCAATTATTTTACTCTTTCTCCAATACTATTATGAGGCACTGATATTTTAGAAATTCAGCTGTAAATTCTTTATAAAAGTGAAAATTGGGAAGTAAATATACAATTGAATTCATATCTATATTTGTAAAGTTATACAAAATGGTATAGGCTTCATGTAGTTTGATATTTAACGTCTTTTAAGCATAATCAATTCTCTACTTCTTTCTCACCTAATCTTTTCAACTATGATTTGTCTATAATAACATAAGCCTAATTCTTTGGAAATAATGTTCAGTTAGCATAATTGGTATTATGGAGTTTTCAAGTACATTATAGAAGATTCTGATACTTGACACTAAATTGAAATTTTAAAGAAAATGATGGAAATAGCTCTAAGGGAAAAAAGTAGCCTTTTAAATCTAATTTGTTATGCACTGCAGTAGGGTAATGGATGCAATGAAAGTTCTTTTATTGAGTTCCCATGTCCAAAAGGTATTTAGGTAGCAAAGGATGTTAAGCAGACCCCCTGCAATCCCCCTTTAACTGAAGATAGCAGGAAATAAGGTATATAGGTCTGTGTCCTCCTGATTTTTATTTCCTCGGGAGTACAACTTCTGCAAAGGACACCTTAGGCTGCTTAGAGATCACAAAGGGTACACTAGAACCCCTCGCTGTCTGCTTGAATAGAGTGATCTGAGGGATGGCTGAAACCATACAGGGAGTTAAATCCTTCAGGTGGGTCTTTTCAAATTCCAATAGTGAAGAGTTACTGGAGAATTGGTGAGGATTTCACTAGGCCCCAGCAGGTTTGAGATCAAAAGCTTTGGTTAAATAAAAGCCTGTTGGGAAATCTTAAAACCTCTTTGTAATGTAACTTTAAAAAGTTAATACAAAGAACCCTCAGACTGAAGCCAGTAACAGCACGAACAAAGAGTATATCAAAACTGATTCCATTAAGAGAGAGTGGACATACAAATTCACTTAATTTAAAGAGCAATACAGTTATATTACTGTGCGAGAGAACAGAACTTCCTTCACACAATCCAGCCCATTTAGGAGATGTGTTCATTTCTTGTTAAAAAGGCCAGATCTCATTCTTTGTCATTCAGACAGGCTTTTAAAAAAACAACATATATATCCATTTTTTGAAAAGAGAAAGAGTGATATACATCCGAAGCTTCTCCTAAAGAAAATAATTTTAAAGCAAATTAAAGTTAAATTAAATAGGGGCCCACTGGTTTGCTGGTTAGCTCTGTTTCGTGGTGTTAGACTGCTAATTGCTCATCTTCCTTAAAATAATAAACTTTCAATGAATATTGACTTGTAGATCATTAATGAGCGCACTAATTATAATATAATTTTTATAATGAATACCAACCTGTTCTTTGGCAAGTCCTATACTTCTTTAAATGAAGTCATCTATTCATGTTTTAGTGGGAAAGAAATTATTTGGTTCTAATGTCTGAATTTTGCATTTGTTTTGGATCTTTCAGAACACTTACATGTACTCCATGTCTCTTACATTTTCCCACTCAGCATGTGAGATGGTTGGGCTAGGCATTTTTTCCCTTTTTTAATTGGTAAGGAGACTGAAGCACATTTAGTAGGACATACAATGTGCTCACAATTGCACAGATTTTAGGCAAAGCTCAGACCAGAAGCTACAGCACCTGATTCAAGCCTAGAGAGATTTTTTTTTTCTTTTTTTAAATTGGTGCATTATAATTATACATAGTAGTGGGAAGCCATTATGCCATATTTGTACATGCACATAACATAATTTGATCAATGTCATCCTCAGTACTGTCCCTCCCCTCCTCCCTTTCTTGATTCACTTGCTCTACTGATCTTCCTTCTGTTTTTATTGTTATTAGCAGTTGAATTTAAATTATTATGTATATATATGACAAAATTCATATAAATGGAAAATTTATATATATATATGAAAAATTCATATATATATATATATATATATATATGAATTTGTACATGAACTTAGCATAATTGGTAGATTTCATTTCCCATTACTTTCTTTATGCACTTTCTTCCTTTCTTCCTCCCTCCCTCCTTGAACAAAGTCCCACCATTTACACCCATTGTACAATGTCATCAGAGCTGGTTATACACAGTAGGATTCATCTCGAAGAACTCCTTTCCTCTTGAATCATTGACAGCAAATGTCCTAAAATTTTTATATTGATAGATGGAGAAACTGTACTTTTGTCCACATTTAATTTTCATCTACTTTTTCTGTTCTTTACTTACATTTTTTTCCACGTCTCTCCTTCAACCACTTTTTTTGTCTGTCATCCAGTTGATGACAGGAAATTGAAAAAAGGAGTTGCAGTTCACATCAGTCTCTGTGGGCAAGGCACAAAACCCTTTGGAAATGGAGAAGTACTCCCTGAATCAACTATCTCAGTGGGTTTTTCCCCCAAGTGCCAGAAATCACTTAAGCCCTATGAACAAAGATCCCAACTGACAGGTTCTACAAAAAGCAAATAGGAGCAATTTCCTTGTGACAATTCTTCCTTGACACATAGTCATGGCTAACCACCTGAGCCAGCACCCACCCTGCACAGGTATGCCTTCAAATGTTGGTCAGTTTTAAGCTTCTTATTTGGTTTCTATTGATGTCTGTCCTTAGATAGATGGTCTTCCATTCAATTTGCTGTTTGTAATAAGAACTTCAAATTACTAATAAAGGATATACATTGTTATTGAATCATTGCTTTCAAGATTTGTACCTATGAGTATGCTTTAAGTAACTATATTTACATACGTATTCTTTACACATGACAGACATACTAGTACCAATAGAGTTTGCCCATTAGACATACGGACAACCTACTCAAACATTAACTTCATGCTCAGTGAGCACTATGAGACTAGCTAATCTTGGATATTGTGGATATTTTGTAGATGTATCAAGACCTTGTAATGTCTGAAGTTATTGCTTCCTTATTTTATGTGCTTTGATTTTTAAGTCCATTTTACTGTGCTACTGCATTGTCTAGTATGAAATGTGAGTTTAAATTATGAAAGATTGAAAACCACCACTCTAGTAAAGCCTCTTGAGTGTAAAATTATTTGTTAAACACTTGTCATACCACCAGCAAAATTCTGGACCACAATAGATTATTTTAAAAGTACATGTTACAGAATCAGTCTTGAGACACTGATAATATTTATAGTGGATAGAATATCTACAAAGATAACACACAAATCCATGAATTGTTCCAAAGTGTTAAATTGTTCACTCTCTCCCCTAGCCCTACCTTATCTTATATTTCCCCTAAGAACATCTATAAACTTTATTTTATGTGAAACTTACATGTCTTCTTCACTAGAGACAGATTCTCATTCACAATGTTTCTTCAATGGCTACCATGGTGCTAAACATGTGAGAAGTGCTTAATAGTGCTTACTGAGTTAATGAATAAAAAATGGGTGAGCCATTAGAGGACAAAATGAAACACATGATTATATGTTGAGTTTTTTCAGTATCCAAAAGAAGTGGACAAAAAAATTACTATCTAGAACATTTTACAAAGCAAAAATAGCTATTCTTTGACTAATAAATAATACATTTTGAAGACATAAAGAAATGGGGTTTGCTCTCCAGTTCTAAGAGGTTTGGGTTGTGAGACAGCAGTCATGCCCTGTCTTTCAAAACCTCATGACCTAATTAACTATAAACCACTTCATCTTAGTTCCTTATATATTTTCTGGTGCAATTTAATAAATAATTTGGAGAATGCTTGTTTCTGCAAGTCCGAATTCTTATCTGGAAGTACAACATACCATGAATGATGACCGATGTAATATAGACCTACTTTTGTGGTGCTATTCTTGTTGACCCATGAAATCCTAAGAGCCAATCTGCTGTAACTCTATTTTTTTTTAATTTTTAAAACCAGATCCTTCATATAACATTTTGGAGCACTTATTCTAGTTTAGAATAAACTCTGTGTTCACATATGTCGTTCTTCAACTTGCCTTTTAGGTTGACATTACTCATTGTAAAATACTCAAATATCTCAAAATAATTTCTCTAGTAGAGAAAACTAGCTTTAACAGTTTTGTGTGTGTATTTGTTTTGGTATTATGCTCATCCATGCATATACATCGTTGGCATTTTCAAAAAACAAATTTGGAACCCGTGTGTGTGTGTGTGTGTGTGTGTACCTAATGACTAACTTTAAAAAATTATTGAAAAATTAATGACACATTGCTGATACTTGCCCACGGTACAAATGTTTTTCTTTAACTGGCTATAGTAGCCTTTATTTTGTGTATTTTATAATGTATTTAATTCTATTGACAGATATTTAGGTTGCATTAATTTTTATTCTTATAAACAGTGCTTTAATAAACATCTTTTAACATCTTTGCAAGTTCAGATTTATTTTCTTGGCATAAATTCCTTTAAATGGACTTAAAATGTTGAAGAATTTTGTTAAATTGCTCTCCAAACAGGTTGTGCCAATTTACACTCCTACCAACTGTGCATAAGCCATTTTTCCTATAACCTAAACTGGATATAATTCATTTTAAAAAATTGTCATTAATGTAACAAGGAAATATGTCTCTTTTTCATTATTGTTTTAAATCCTACATAACTTGAGGAACTTTTAAGTAAATCAGTTCTTGATAGATTGTATCTGGCCAACTAATGAACATCTCCAGTACCAATTGACTCCCTTCTCCTACCCACTGGATTGTGTCTATACCAGCAGTAGATATGGCTCAAATTTAATAAATAATTTGGAGAATGCTATAATATTAGGTTAAATATACTCATGTTAGATTGAGTCTATATATTAAATCTCAAAATAAGAAATGCTTTTTGAATTATGTAAATATTTTTCATCACAGTTTCCTTCTATTAATATGAATAATTAAGTAAATAACAAAACAATTCACAAATTTCATGGCCCTGTTTTAATACCCATTCTTCAAATCGTCCCAGGTACTAGTGACAAGATAACCTACCTCTAACTTTTTTTTGTTTTGTTTTGAAACTCTAGTTGAACTGTTAACAACTCTACCACAAAGCCTAAAGTTCAATAACCTGCCAATATGATATGGTGATGGGAGAATCTTCAAAACTACACAGATGTAATTAAGAATACAGCATAGGCAACATGAATAAAGACCATCTTGTATTTCCAGAGTTCCAGTATGGCAGTGTGCCAAAATTTGCATTATAAATTTAAAAAACGGAAACATTATGCTTCAAAGCTTCACAATTTTAACCAAAAGAGTAAAAATGGTCAACATCTCTTGCCCATGAAAGGTAGTAGGACCTTTGTAGGAAGCTCATAGAGATTTCACATGTTTCCTTCCCAATTAGCCCTTCACAATACCTGCCCATGTTATGAAACCTTCTATATTTTGACAAATTTGGAAAAAGGCATACAGATGTCTGTTTCCACTTCACTGTTTTAATAGTCACCACACAGGAACTGTAGGGAGCTATCAAGTGTGTTTGCTGAGTTAGTAATCGTGTTAGTTTTCTATTGCTGTGTAACAAATAAACTCAATGTTTAGTGGCTGTGGTTTTGGAACTGGGGCACAGCTTGGCAGGGTGTTCTGCCTCAGGTTCCCTTAGGAGGCTGTTCTCCAGATGTCAGCTGGTAGCTCAGTCACATCCAGATTCTGCTGAGGCCAGGGGAGTAGCTCGGTGGCACATCACCACTTGCTTAGCATGTATTCTACACTGGATTCCACCCCCAGCACCACCAAAAGCCTAAATAAATAAATAAACGGAGGTTCAACTGAGACAGGATCCCCTTCCAAGCTTACTCCTTCATATTTGGTAGGATTAAGTAAGTATTAGAATGAGACTCTTGTTTCCTTGCTGGCTGCTGGCCAGGGGTTTCACCTAGTTCCTTCCCATGTGGGGTTCTCTAACATGGGAAGGGCATTCATCAAAGCCAGCAAGAGAGAAAGGGAGAGATGGAAAGCAAGACAGAATTCGTGGTCTTTTATAACCTACCCATGGACACGGCATTCAATAACTTTGGCCATATTCTATTCATTAGAAGGGAGGCACGAGGTCATGAATACAAAGAGGCAGGGAACATTGAACATCTTAAAAGTCTGCCTACCACAGCAATGATTGATTGTTCAGTTGACAAAAAAGAGCAAAGGAAACCAGAAAAGTGAGTGGGAGAGTGCTAGGAGACATGGTGGGAGAGGACTTTTTTGAGAAAAGACTTGCAATAATCCAGGAATACACAAGGTGGATTAGCCACTTTGGGAATAAAGTGCATATGAAGTATTATGTCAAATTGGTATGTCTCATGTCAAGGCAGCAATCTCTCAAATAATGTATGCATGGAAAAAATAGGTATTACTACATGTGATGGTCAAACCTAAGATAAAGGCAATAATAATAACAAAAGTACAACTTCAAACAAGAGGGGAAATATTCCACAGCTAATGTTAAAAATTTAGAAAGACCACGATTCTTATTTCCTCAAAACATTTTGTTTATTAACCTTGACAAAGTGAAATTAATGACATTCCAAAGACTCCAAGTCTGTATTTATCACATCTAAACATCCACATCCCATTAATTTGTCATATGCCAAGCTAAATTTTGAGTTTAGATATAGCCATAGATAGACCCTGAACATTCAGTGTTTTCTATTACTTTCCATCTACCTCTCACTTTGATAAAATAGTTGATTCAAGGTGGGTATATGTTGGGGTATCATGAAGTAAAATATAGCTCATTGATCCATATTAAGGGTCTCATATGCATGATATCTTTATGAGCATGGCTGTTTAACCAGTTGAGCTAATCAGCTGAGCATATGCATGTATGGGTTATCTATGTGTTTCTATGATAACAAAATGAACAGAGATATAGCAGGCAAATTGTCTTAACAGGTTTTGCTTCATTTTAGTGCAAAAACTTACTAATTAATGCAAGTGTTGCAATCATTTTTATGACATTCCCCAAAGATGGCACTTTAAGGGTTATGCCATATGCTGATTGACAGCAGCCATAATTCCATACAATGAGACTGTATCATATTGTTTGAAGTGAGGTGATATTCATCTCTTGAAACTGATCAAACATATGATTGCATCAAACAGTATTACAATATAATCACGCTGTATGTGCGGACTGCCAAGGTTGATCATCATGTTGTACTCTTTTCCCTTGGACTTCTCTAATAGCAGTTATGACATATCACTGCATCCACGTTTTCCTTTAAGAACTGCAGAATCTAAGACAGAGGAAAAAATCTGCATAAAATTGTGGTTGGGTTATGCTGTTTGAGTGTACTTTTGTAGACTGCTTTAGAATTACAAATTGCTTCCACTAAGATCTAAGTATACAAATGAAAACCTAGAAAGGCCAAGATTAAAAGAGTAGATTCTGAACAGGATAGAGAACAATTCAAATGTACTTTATTTCTCTTCAGTAAATAAGCAAAATTGGAAGTCATTCTTTTTTGAAATATTTTTCAGTTTCATGAAACTCCCAATGATACTTCTATCCAATGTTCTGTTTTGCAAAGCCACTTGCTTATCTGGTAACCTCAGGACTATTTCGACTGCTGATGGAACTGATATAAGAACCTATTCTTCTCCCACTGTTAGCAGCTGCAGATCATGGACGCAGAGTGAGGATGGGCATTAGTGTATGAGGAGAATGTGACTATCTCTAGGTGGCTTCCTCAAGTGAAGTCCTATAACAGAGTGGTTTTTAAATTGGTGTTCTTCTTTTATTATTCACTCACCCATCCATGCTTCCAATCATCCATTAACTTATAAAAGAGCCATTGGGATACTTTTGAATCTGTGCTCAGGGTAGCTTACAAGGAACAAGGGCCGGAATGGGAGCCATCATCTATTAATGCTGACATTCATTGAGAGAGATGCTGCCATTCTGGTATCCCAGTGTCAATTCATGCAAGTCTCTCAGATGTCACCATCCCACCTGGTTCTTATTTTTTACTCTAAACCTAATATTAACCTTAACCTTACTATACCCCATGTGAGAACTCTTAGGTTAAGCATCACTGAGGGTTTTTGGGGGAGGTCCATAGAAAGAATGTGGCTTACTGAGAGATTCATGGGGATGTCAGGATCACAAAGGCTCTCCCGAACTGAATACCTGAAGACCCCACATGGCCATCACCTTTGTACTGCTGCTGGGTTATATTGGCACAAGGGAGTATGTGAGCCTAGAGTCCTCCCTGGGTTCAGTTATGGTTTAGAAGTGAGTAGTTCTGAAAAATTCCTGTGTTAATGCAAGCATGTTCACAGGTGAAATGACTGGATTGTGAAAGCTATAACCTAATCATTCCATCCTAGTCTGAATGGACTGACTGGGTGGTAACTGTAGGCAAGGTGGGGAATGGCTGGGGTTGTGGGCCAGTCTCCTTATGGGGTTCAACTTTCTTATGGTCTCTACCTCTCTCTCTTTCTTTCTCTCTCTCTCTTTTTCCCTTCCTTTTCCCTTCCTCCTTCTCTCTCTCTCTCTCTCTCTCTCTCTCTCTCTCTCTCTCTCTCTCTTTCTTTCTCTTTCTCACTCTCTCCCTCTCTTTCTTTCTCCCTCTATTCCTTGGCCACCAGGAGTGGAGTAGCTTTCCTCCATTGCAACCTTCAGCTGTGATGCTCTGCCTTACCTTGGGCCCAGAGTGATGGAACTGGATGACTATGAACTCAACCTCTGAGCCCAAATAAACTTTTCCTCCTCTAATTTGGTCATGTCAGGTATTTTGGTCACAGCAAGGAAAAGCTAACCCAGGTTACCCCCAGATGCAAGACTACTAAGATCTTTGTTCCAATGTTCTCCTGTCCTGTGGGCATTTATAGCAGCTGGTATGAGAGGGTCAGGGCTTAAAGTCCATTTACAGAGACACTATCAACACCAGAGTTCTGCACCTTTCCTCTAACCATTTTTTTCTGTTCTTCCCTTTGTTAGTCTATAGGGTCTTTATTTAATTTGGTGTGGGGAATAGTACTTTTTCACCTAGCCTTCCAGGTCCCTTGTTTTTGATATTAATGCCATGTTTGGAGATCTTTGGGGCCTTCCTCTTTTATATACAAATGGCCAATGTTTGGAAATTCAAAAAGCTAAGCTGACTCATTTTCACTCTGTGTTTCTGCAGCAGCTTCAGTTGCTCCTCCAGCAAGTAAGAGGGAAGGCCTAGCTACTGTCCTGAGAGTAAAGGTCACTGTTAGTTCTCTTGCTTGTCTTCAACTTCATTAATTTTGTTGCCTGTCCTTTTAATTTCCTTTTATCTCATTTTTCCCCTTTAAAGTCTGGTTAGTGTGTCTCTTCCCTAGCTTATTAACTTATTATTAACTCACTAATTTTCATCATACTCTTGTTCATTATAATAAGTACAGGCTGTGCATTCTCTTCTATGCTACTTAAGCTACATCAGGCATCTTTTATTTTGCTATTGTTTTCTTTAAATTTTTATAATGATCAAAATGTCACAAAAAGCCATATGTTATGGTTTAGATATAAGGTGTCACCCAAAAGTTCATGGGTGAGACAACACAAGAATTTTCAGAGAGGAAATGATCAGATTATGAGAGCTATAATATAATCAGTGAATTAACTCACTGATATGGATTATGTGTGTGGTAACTGTAGGCAGGTAGGGTATGGCTGGAGGAAATAGATTACTGGGATGTGCCTTTGGGGTTTAAATTTTGTCCCTGGTGAGTGGAGCTCTCACTTTGCTTTCTAGTTTCCATGTGAGCTTCTTTCTTCTGTTTTGTCCTTCTGTAATGATGTTCTGCCTCACTTGTCCCAAACCAATGGAGTCAGCCGACCAATAGACTGAATCTCTGAGACTATGAGCCTAAATAAACTTTTCTTCTTCTAAGTTGTTCTTCTCAGGTCTTTTGGTCACAGCCACCAAAAAGCTAACTAAAGCACCATATGAATAATTCATTTTTCCTCAATACTTGCAATTTGTTGACCCAAAGATTCATTAGTTCCAGATACTTACAAATAATGTTATTTTCTGCATGTAAGAATAAACTCCTCCCCAGCAGCAACACAACCAATGAAATCAGGAAAGGAATTTGAATACACTCTTTCCCTTCAGTCCACAAACCACATTCAAGTCTCACCACTTAATGCAATAGTATTTTTTTAATAACAAAAGAATCCAGTTTGAAATTAAACACTGCATTTAGTTGTTATGCCTCTTTAGTCTCCTTCAGTCTGGAATTTTCTTCACTTTGTCCTCAACTTTTATAATTTTGATGCCTTTGAGAATGAGTCTAGATATATATATATATATATATATATATATATATATATATATATATATATATAGACTTCTTTTCCTCAGTTTAAGGTTGTCTGATTTTCCTTATGATTAGAGTCAGGTTATAACACTGTAGTAACTATGCTGTGTTCTTCCTGATGCCTCCTCCCAGGTCATGCATGGCATCAGTAACTGACATTCATCTGATGAAAGTAATGCCTTCTAGGCTCCCCCACCATAAAACAATTTCTTCTTCCTTTTTTGTGGCAAAGTAATTTAAAATTATCTTTCCTAAACCATTTGTACTATTCTTACAAAATCACTGATACTGGATATCTACTAAACAAGAGAAATTTATTTGTCACAGTTCTGGTGTCTGTATAGTCTAAAGCACTAGCAGATTTAGTGTCTAGTAAGGGTTGCTCTTTGCTTCCAAGATGACACCTGGTGGCTGTGCTCTCATACATGGCAGAAGGCTGAAGGGCAAAAAGGGTTAAAAAGAGGTCGAAGTGAACACCCTAGTACTTTTTTGACACATTTTCCCTTTAGCCTTCTACCATGTGAGTATAGAGCCACAAAGTGTCATCTTAGAAACAAAGAGCTGTTCCCACTAGACCCTAATCCATTTTTATGGTTAGAGCCCTCATGACTTTATCATTTTCAAAAAAGTTTCACCTCTCAATGCTATCACATTAGGTATTATTTGCTAACATTTGATTTTTGGATATACACATATATTCAAGCCATAGTACTATGTAAGTATCCTGTTTCTCATCAAACCTTCATTTTTTTCTTTTACTTATGCCTTATAGCTTCATATTTTGTTTAACATCATAAGTTAATATGAGTTACTACCAATGTATTATCAGAGTTAACCTTTGGCCAGTTTGGACAGTGGGAGACCTTTTAAGCTTACTTCTGTTTTTTGACACATCTTCATTATTTTGCACTTCCTTGGTTTCTGTCACAATAAGTTCCAAGCTTTTCTTATACTTTTCTTCCTCTAATCCAGCCAAAAGCCATTTCTCTAAGTCTTGTTTCCTTTTAGTGAAAAATTGTATTTATAAGCCAAACTATAGGTGTGTATCCTGCAACCTAGTTAACTTGACACCTAAAATGAACTATGGCAGTCATCAATTTGGAGAATTCTCCAAGTATGCTGAAAACATTCCAAATTCCCTAACTGTTGATTTTAAGATTCAAAACATATCAAGCTTCCAATTTGTGGTGTTCCAATCTTCCATATCCTTACTAAGATTTTATCTATTTGATTGACCAGCCTAGTGTAAAGAATCAGCCTGAACAGAGTAAGAAGATACTCACACATTCCAGGTTGACCTGGTGTGGGGACTCAGAGTCTAAACAGGGAAAGGAGAGCATCCATCTGGGGATAAGCATTGAGGAGAAGAAACTGGTTGCTAAAGTGAGAGTGACTGAACTAGCAAACATCAGAAGAATTACAGAAGAAAATTACAGAAGCATTTCTTAGAGATCAGTGTTGATATTGTAGTTTGGTTAACTTCTGCCTCATATATTTTTTGCATGTGTGCTATTTGTTGCTCACAAGGTGGGAATTGCTGATGTATAACTTTTTCCATTATGTAGTAGCCACCATTATTCTTTAATTTTTTTAAAAATTATACATGGACACAATACCTTCATTTTATTTATTTATCCTTATGTGGTGCTGAGGATTGAACCCAGTGCCTCACACGATGCAAGCCAAGTGCTCTACCACTGAGCTACAACCTCAGTACCACCACCATTATTCTTAACATTGCTGATGTAGTGCATAAATTTATTATTTATTATGTAGTGCATAATTTATTATTTTCTGTTACTAGCTCCAGCTTTTTAAATTCATTTAAATTCATTTTTTTTCATTTCTTCTAATTAGTTATACAAAACAATATAATTCATTTTGATACATCATACATAAATGGAGTATAACACCTCATTCTTCTGGTTGTACATATTGTAGAATCACACTGGTCATGTAGTCATATATGCACATAAGGTACTAAAGTCCAATTCATTCTACTGTCCTTCCTACTTCCCTACCTCATATCCTCCCTTCATTCCCCTCTGCCTAGTCCAAAGTAACTTTATTCTTCCCTAACTGCCCTCCACCTTATTGTGAATTAGCATCCGAATATCAGAGAAAACATTCAGCCTTTAGTTTTGGGGGGTTTGTCTTATTTCACTTAGCATGATATTCTCCAGTTCCATCCATTTACTAGCAGATGCCATAATTTCATTCTTCTTTAAGGTTGAATAATACTCCACTGTGTGTATATACCACATTTTCTTTATCCATTCATCTGTTGAAGTCCATCTAGGTTGGTTCCATATTTTAGCTATTTTGAGCTCTATAAATATTGATGTGACTGCATCATTATAGTATGCTGATTTTAAGTCCTTTGGATATAAACCAAGGAGTGGGATAGCTAGGTCAAAGGTTGATTCCATTCCAAGTTTTCTGAGGAATCTCCATACTGCTTTTCATAATGGTTGCACCAATTTGCAGTCCCACCAGCAATGTATGAGTGTACCTTTTTCACCATATCCTAGCCAACATTTATTGTTGTTTCTATTCTTGATAGCTGCCATTCTGACTGGAGTGAGATGAAATCCTAGAGTAGTTTTGATTTGCATTTCTCTAATTGCTAGAGATGTTGAACATCTTTTTCCTATATTTGTTGATGGATTTTATTTCTTCCTCTGTGAAGTGTCTGTTCAGTTCAGTAGCCCATTTATTGATTGGGTTATTTGGTTTTTTGGTGTTAAGTTTTTTGAGTTCTTTATATATAGTTATTCTTTTTTCCCCTAGTAAGGTGTTTCTTGTCCTAGAGATTTGCTTCCAAGCCATGCATGGTGGTGCATGCGTATTTATAATCCCAGCAGCTGAGGAGGCTGAGGCAGGAGGATCAGGAGTTCAAAGCCAGCTTCAGCAAAAGCGAAGTGCTAAACAACTCAGTGAGATCCTGTCTTTAAACAAAATACAAAATAGGGCTGGGGATGTGGCTCAGTGGTTGAATTCCCCTGAGTTCAATCTTTGGTACCACCCGCCCCTGCAAAAAAAAAAAAGAAAGAAAAGAAAAGAAAAAATTACTTCTAAGCTTTTCATACCTTACGGTTTACATGAATTTCCAGTAAACATAATTTACTCAGATATATAAATTTGGCTTTCAGCACCAGTTTTAGTGGCAACTTTATGTTGCTTGGATTATTATAATGTCTTGTATATTTGGACTTACTTCAATCATTATACTTTGTGTTTTTATTTACCATCCTTGTGGGGTTTTTTACTTTCTTTGGGGGAGGGGCCAATCAATTTTTTTTAAAAATTAATTCTCCCTAGCAAACATATTTTATTTTTGTTCTTCTGTCTTGTCTTCATAAAGCTTAAAGTCTATGTATGTTATCCTTCTTC
Organism: Marmota monax; assembly: GCF_021218885.2. Lineage (NCBI taxonomy): Eukaryota > Metazoa > Chordata > Mammalia > Rodentia > Sciuridae > Marmota > Marmota monax. The sequence continues at coordinate 13,571,628 of NW_026694895.1, read as the reverse complement.
TAAAGAATGCAAGATGTCAGGACAAGATGTGATCATACCCATCTGTTTTCTATGCTATTATTTTTAGACTTTCTGGGCTTTAAAAAATATGCAATTCATTTATTTCTAAAATTCTCATAACACTTTAATATACACACAAAAATGAAGAGTTATGGAGTTATAGACTTGGTCCACTATCCAACTTATGAAATAAAACATTACTTATATGGCTATATTATACAATTTTGCCCTCTTCTCCACTGAAATAACTACTATAAAGTCAAGAAATGTTCCACCTTTTTATTCTGAAATGGTTGGCTAGGTTTATCTACTTATTTACTATTATGTCACTAATGCTTCTTATACATCATTCTTGCCTGGATTCAATTTCTTTCTATTGAAGAAGACTTTGATTTAAGATTTCTGCAAAGTTCTGTGAGTCATAGCTTCTCATTCTTCATCTGGAAAGAAAGATTTGTATTTGATCTGATGCTTGAATGACATAAATACAGGGTATGAAGTATATATGCATATAAAATTGTTGATTGGCAGCTATTTTCTCTTGGCAACTTGCAGATATTAATTTTACTTTGTTTTGTCCACTAGGTTGCTATTAAGAAGTCTGTTGTCAATTCTTTTGTAGTTCATCTGTTTTAATAGGTAATTATTCTCCATTCCCTCTACTAAGTCCTTATGAAATTCCTATTCTCATAAGCTATTTAAGTTACAGTTTGTTTTGCATATATATTTTTGTGTATATATTCAGAAATAAATTATATATACTTATTATATATACATATTGTGTGTGTATTTGTCACACACACTATATATATATATATATATATATATATATATGTACATATGTATATCTTTTTAACCTCAGATCTGTTTTCAAATTTATAAATTCCTCTAAGCCATATTTATATGCCCTTAAAATGATTGATTATATTAACTTCCTGAGCTCTATTTTATATTTCTCATTGTAATTAATTCTTTTCACATCTCTTTGCATCTTGTTTTTATTGTTTTTTAAAAAATTCTCTTTTGGGGGGGTGCTGGGATTGTGGCTCAGTGGTAGAGCGCTCGCCTACCATGTGCAGGACCTAGGTTCGATTCTCAGCACCACATAAAAATAAAGGCATTGTGTTGTGTTCATCTACCAAAAAAAACAAATAAATAAAAATTTAAAAATTCTCTCTCTCTCTTTAAAAAAAAAAATTCCCCTTTTTTTAAAATTTTAATCTTTTGAACCTATGCATCTCACCCCTGCCCCTGCCCGCCTCCCTCTCTCTCTCTCTCTCTCTCTCTCTCTCTCTCTCTCTCTCTGATAGTTCTATTATCTGAAGTTCCTAGGGGTACAATTCTGCTGTTTTGCTCTTTACTAAATCTATCTCGGTGGATAGTTTTCTTGGGTGTTTTGTGATTTTGAATGGTGAGCCCACCTTTAATCGGCTTCATCTGGAGACATCTTGGGTGGTCTGCTTTTATCATACCAGATTTGTTCTCAGTTGGCTTTTGCTGAGAATATGTTGACATCTGAACATGGAATTTTTAGGGCCATGCATTTTGAACACTGAGCTCACATGAAGAACATGGCTGTGATTATGAACTCTGTTTTCTAGCCTGCACCTGGGCCTAGACAGACAAGCTTCCTTTTTCTTTTTGGGCTGGTATGCATATTATTTCTAGGCTGCCAAGAAGCTACTGAGGGTGTATACCTTAAATGATTCTGGATTTATATAAGAGATTCTATCTCATTTCTCCTCCTTCCCCAAGAATGCCCAAGAACTTGTCTTCTGGGTCTCTTTGAGCATGAAAATGCAAGCCTCTAGGTTCTTGAGGCCTTAACCACCCCCTGCCTACCCCCAGCCCTTAGGTGATTACCACTCAGCCTGCGGTTCCCTCTTCCTTTTGACAACCATGGTGATTTCTCTTGCTTTCTTCAAAATTCAACTATTGAGAATATTAATTTTATTGTTTCTAGCATTTTTAGTATATGTAGTGGGAGAACGTTCAAGTATCTATACCATAATAATCCTCAACTGGAAGTTTCTTCTTGGAAATCCTATAAGAATTCCAAAGTTACCTTCCCTCAAATTGTGTTGGTTGAGCTTCTTCTCAAATCTGAACCTAGTCTACATTCCCAGACCAGAAAGTCATCCTAAGTGTTTCTTCACCTTACTTATTCAACCAACAACCAAGCCTTGCCCATTCCTGAATATATCTTGAACCAATCTATTTGTTTCAATCTCCACTTCCTCTACCTTAAACTAAGGTACCATTGTCTTACCTTGAACTACAGTGTCATCCTCTTAATTCACTCCTCTCCAATTGTTTGCACTGGGGCCCAAAGAATCTTTCTAAAATCTAAATCTGATGAATTCACTTTGTTACTTAAAACCCTCATGACTTGCTCATAGATAAAATAAAAATGTTTGAAAATCTTTTATATGGTCCATTTCATATAATTCATTTTCCCATCAGTCACTAATCCAACTGAACACCTATATAGATGAGCACTGTTCTTGGAACAGGACATACTCTGTGTGTTGGTTTGCTAGGACTGCCATAACAAAATGCAGCAGACTGGGTGCCTTAGACAACAGACATTTGCTTTCTCTCCCTTATGGAGGCTGAAAGTCTGAGATCAAGGTGGTGTCAGAACTGTTCTCTCCTCAGGGGTTTCTTGTCTTTGGAATGTCTGTCTCTCTTCTGCGTCTTCCCCATTTGTGTCTGTATTCTGATTTCCTCTTATAAAAAAAAAAGTTATGCTGGATTAGGGCCTACCCCTATGACCTTATTTTATCTCTTTAAAGGTCCCCTTTCCAAATAGTCACATTCCAAGGTACTGGGGGGTCACGGCTTCAACATGCGAATCGTGGGAGAGATACGGTTCAGCTCATCACACTGATAAAGGAAACCTCTCTTCTTCTGGTACATGCATGCTTCCTTTCTGCTTTCCAGATACTTCTCTGTATGCAGTGAGCTCCCTTTTGCTTCAGCAGCCTTGCAAGCATTGTTCCCTTGTGGACTGCTCCCTGTCCCACCCCCAAGTGTGCTTGCCAAAGGCTAGATATCAGCTTCAATGTCATTTCCTCCAAGAAACATTTCCTGACTCTTAGATTAGGTTAGGACTCAGTGTTTGGTGTTTTCTACATCCTTTTGTACCACTTCCCCTAATTCTAATTAAATGATAAACTATGTAATTACTGAAATTCCTCAATCCTACAATGTTATGAGTTGCTAGATGCACCTTCAACTTCAGAACATCTGTGGAGAAAGGAAAAAATACTACTCTATTAATCAGCTACTGATATAATAATGTTTTATTAAAGATACTCCAAATTTTGATAATTTAAAACAGTCGCATTTGTTCCCCCTTTGGGGGGTCTATGCTTTGCTACAACTAATCTGTACCAAGATTCAACTGCAGGTTCCATTTCTGGGCTCTAGGATACAAGTCGGGTTCAGGTCTGTTACATGTATCTCCAAATTCTTCATGAAATAGTGGCAATCCAGGCTCTGGTATTCTCATGGTAGACGACAGAAGTTCAAGAAGACAGAACATGTGATGTCCATTGGAGCTTTGTCTTGGATTGGGAATACTGTTACTTCCATCTAATTCCTTTGGTCAATTGACATGGCAAGTCTCTGGTTAAACCCAATATCATAGTTGGGGAAGTACTCTGTTTCCTCTAGTAGAGGTACTGTAAATTCACATGGAAAAGAACATGGATGTACAATGTATGATTCTATAATAGGGAGAAATTGAGATCAATAATACAGTCTCCTATAACTACACTAAACAGTGTGCACACAAATTTCCATTTTGTTTATTTACAATAGGTTATCTAAATATGTTTATCTATATACAAAGATATATCATTTTCTTCCATATTATGATAAAATCCTCATAGTCAGAGCCAAAAGCATTTTGAATCACTTTTGATCACCAATAGTTGTGCAGATCATTCTAGACACAAGTAATTTATATAACCAGTTCTCATGACCTTGACCTCTTTAATACTATGAGTACTAATTGTGCGATTTAGGGGCATGCAAAAAGTGTACCAGGCTTGTATTTGCATTCCCAATTTGGTTAAACTCAGACTTTCATATAAGTGACTCTCATCATTAGAAATAAACAACTTTTCATAGAAATCAGCAAGTAGTTTTGAGCAGATACTCAATATCTGAATTATAGTCCACAGTACACGAAGTGGTCATATGAACCTCTCTAGCTTGGAAAATCTATAATCTCTTTCTAATGTCTCTAATTGGACTGTCTGGGATATAACAGGCAATTCTTTTGAGTAGGTCTCAACAACAAAAGGAAACCCAGGCTAATCTTCTGGTGGGTATCTTTTCTTTTTAGGGGATCTGCAAAGGATCGAGTATTTCTAAATGATATTTAAGCGTAAGTCAATTATTTCTCCAGTGGGGAATATTTGCTTTACTTGCTGAAACTGTGTCTTATAGCTCTATTCTCATTTTTTTTTTAGTATGTCTTCTGCATATCCAATAACTTTCCTTTCAAAGTTACCTTGGAGTATAATCCTTTGGAATACATTTGAAAAGACAATTAGAGATCTAAATTTAAGTTAAAATTCAACTCCATATGGTGATAGTAACTTATATAACTAAGAAGAGACTTGTTAACAAGAGATACAATGTAAACTATATCACTACTTGTTCCTCTGTAAACAACTGGAAAGTTTCTTTAATACGAATTGAAGGAGTCATCCAACGTAACACTGGAATGGTCATCTGAAGTAATGTCACCCTCAGTTGCCCTCTCGCCCCTGTCACTATTGTAGGAAAGTGAGCGAGGCTGGGGAGTAAGTGTCTTTGGCCAGGGTCTGACATGGACACTTCTCTCTTATGAAGTTGTAGGGATCATATGAATTACATGAGTCATCTTTGTGACCACATCAAAACAGCCTTCTAGAAAAAGAAAGCAATCCAGAGGAGAGGAGAACAGAGGAAAGATTCCAGATAGTGCTTGAGCATAGAGACCTCAGACTCAAATGCCCAAGTTCATGTCCTTGGACTTTTCCTAGACTAATTTTACTGTTGATTAGTGAATTGATTTCTGTTGCTTGCATCAAAAAGAGCTCTAGATACTACAAAGTTATAGCCCACATGAACAACATCATAATTAAGAACATACACACACACACACACACACACACACACACACTGCAGTGACCAAAAATAATATTAAAGTGACTCAAATGCTTCATGTATTTTCTTGAATATCATGGAAGGCACAGAGTCCCCGACTGTTCTTCACCCCCCACCTCCCCATCTCTGTGGCTCACACACAGCAGCTGCTTCTGCTCCTTTCTGTCTGTCTTCAAATTCCACTCTCACATCAAGATAACCTCCTCCCCCCAGTTTAACCTTTGGAACTTCTGTTCTCTGTCTCTTTCCTCCCTCTTCTCATTCCTAAAGCCCCCAAAGAACTTGTCTGTTAATGCAAGACTCACTTTCAGAACACAAGAATGGAGAAACCCACACAGGCACAGTGGGGAAATTTGTCAGCAAAAGAGAAGGCTGGCCACATCCAGGTCTTTCTAATTTTTGTTCCACTGCTCCCCTCTAACAATGTCTTATAAAGTGGGAGGAAAGGGCCTCAGTTTGAGGTTACACAATTTTTATTTAACGTCTGGGTTGTTTTCTGACTGATCCAGTGCCTTTCACAGGCAATATTAGATATCTGATAACACTTTTTGAATAAATAAGGAAGAAAGTGATAACTAAATGGATTACTAAAAGAACAAAAATGAAATCTATGATAAATGTAAAAGTTAAGTCTTTAACCATAATTAGAAATTTTAAGTCGTTGTCAATAAACTTTTGACACATAGAAGGTAAAAAGAAATAACTTTGAAGTAAAAGTAACTTCTGTCTACATCTATCTACCAAAAGCTATCAAAATTTTAAGTAATCCCAGTAGTACTTATAATAGGATATATTAATTAGAAATCTTTGTTTGCAAGCAACAGACTAAATCTGACTAAAGAAGACTTAAATGTACTTACTGAAAGAAGGTGCCGCAGGGGTTGTCTATGAAACAGCGATTTCCTTTCTCTTATCCTGGTGAGGCTTATTTTAGTTTTGTTTGTGATATATTTATCCCTCATCCATATGGCTTAGGATTAGGTTCTAATTGATCAAAACCATTCCCACATTCCTATTTCTCTTGCCAGTTTATGCATATATGATTCAAAAAGTTTTGTGGAGAATTTTCTTGATGGACTTCTAGAAAACTCTTTCCTTGGCTTCAGGAAGAGACACCAAGAAAAAAAAAATCCTTCTTCTGTGTCTGAGAAAAGGGATATGGTGAGGATGTGATGAACCGATCACTGCAGGCCTCTTAGGACCATGGTGGGCCAGTTAAAGAGAAGCTAACATGCCAGGGTGGTATGTAGATGTAGCCATTCTACACCCTCTGAATAATAGTTTTTATTTACTGAGCAAGTTAGATGAGCCCAGGTACTCTGTTTGCTTTGCCTGTGAGAAATATCATATGCATAAGGAATAGAAGGCTGGGAGGCTGAGAGTCTGAATGTGGCAATGGTAGGAACTCCAGGAACCGTGGAGATGGGAAGAAGACCCCAACAGCTCTCTTTGGGGAATATAATCTAGGAACTCTAGATCAGATAGACTGGGTTACCAAAGTGTCTTTTTGTTCTTTTATTCAAAGCAAGATTCAATTTTCATATCTGATTATATTCAGAATCAAGAACTACTTCCTCAAATATACTCTGATAGAAGGGTAGAGAGATGTTGAGCACCCCAAAATACTAACTGTCCACAACGTCAACACTCAGTGGTCTGCTGTTTCTAAGACCTCCCCCATTAAGGCTTTTCTTGTTTCTTAGTATTCATTCTCAGAAGGCCTCCACTTCTCCAAATGTCTTCTGTCCTATGTCCCACTTCCACAAACTCCAGTCTTTCAGTCACACCTTGTGCAATGTCACCTTTGCCCACCTTCCCCATGCCTTCATTACAAAATGTGGAACTAAATCGAGTCATTTTTGTGTAATAGACACTCAAAGAAGTTTGGGGGTATGGATGGAGGTTATATTGGAACACAAGCTAAAAGCTCAAGTGTGACATAACCTTCTACTAAAATAATATAACTGCCTACTATATATCCCACTACATGGAAATTGTTAAGACACATTATCTTAGTCCTAGCTTATGTCCCTCTATTCTTTGACCATATTCTTTTCTTTCCTATTGGAGTTTTTACAGTCTCCTTATATTCCTACTAGTTTCTTAGCTGAGTAGTTCTTCATCTTCTACTCCAAATCCAGCTTGTGACCCACTCATGCATGCCTGGGAACATATTAAGAATCTCTGTCAATGTGCCATCTACTTCAGATTGCTCTCCTTTAAAGCACAGAGCACTATGAAAGCTTTGAAATTAAATTTTCCTTTATATGGTACAAATTTTAGGAAGTACTGATCTCCTCATTAATTTCTGTAAGCAAAAAGGAAGAAAATTAACGACTTACTCTTCCCTACTTCACAGAAAAATATGAAGTTTTTTTTTTTTAATTTGATATCTTCCACTTCTACTCTTCTTCCTTTTCCTCCTTTTCCCCACCCAATACAAAGACTGTGTTTGTAATTTATTCCTATGATCACAACTCAAATGAAGAAGGAAGTAGGGAATCCAGTCTAAAGCACAGGAGGAAACTGAGCCCCATCTGATTAGACATCTAGTCCCAGCTTTGCAATTTACTAGCAATATGGATTGAGGTTTTTCTTCTGAAGCCTGCAACGAAAGCTATGGCTTACCTATAACACAAGGATATTATAAAGACTAAATTAGATCACAGATGAAAACATGCATCTAAATTTATAAAGAGCTTCCCATGTATAACAGAATGGCTAACAGCTAGAGTATATTCAGAAAGGACAGTGTCCACCAGAATAATACAAGAAACCACCTGTGGCTTACCTCTGAGAGGCAAGGATTCTATCAAGAGCAAAGAATCCAGAGACTTGGTCAGAATGGGGCCAACAGTAAGACTTGCACATGAGTTGGAGAGCTACTAGAATTCCTTTTATTTCTTTTGAAGAGGCAGATTTGATCTCTGAGGTTGCTGCAGGTCTGAACGTAAAAGAAACCTTACTCTACTCTCTGTCCTTTAAGGCTGAAAGAGTAAAGAGTTAATTACCATATTATAGTCATCTCTCTGAATTTTCCACAGACTTTTCCCTTAAAATTAGCCATCATGTGAAACTGAAGAATATTTATTATTGATTGTGTGTATTAAATTTTATATCTTTTCTTCTTAAATTTTGAAGTTTACTACTTTCTATATTCTCTCTTTAAAAAAAAAAAAAAAAAAAAAACATTTCGGCTGGGATTGTGGCTCAGCGGCAGAATGCTCACCTAGCATGGGTGGGACCCAGGTTCAATCCTCAGCACCACATAAAAATAAATAAATAAATAAAGGCACTGTGTTGTGTCCATCTACACCTAAAAAATAAATATTAAAAAAAAGTTTGCTCTTGTTGTCTTATGGTTTGTTTAGTTACAGTCCTCAACTGACTTTTTCTTGGGTCTATTACTCTTCAACAAAAATCAAGATGAAAAAAAGCTTCTGTCATGCTTTAGTTCAAGTTGAAGAATTGTATGTTTTGCATACATTTTTTTTCTGATTTTTAATTCCTTTCTTTTCGTATTTTACCCAATTTCATTATGCTTATAACTGCCCATTCAATAATGGTTTAAGTTGCATAGTGTTATTTCAGGGCTCTATAATTATGTATTAACATATATTTTATAAAGTGACTTGTCTGCTAAGATAATAAGACTGCCACAATGACTTACATGTTCACGACAAGTCATCACTAGGGCGCCAAGTTGGCTCTAAGGAGATCAAGATATGCACACCTACATGCCAATTTCAATCTTCATTATGTAGCTACTGTAACTCATTAGGCTTGGGATTTCTAAAGGGTTTATTCATTTTAGTCTTGTTTAACTTGCTTAGAAATTAACTTGTAGCCAAAGTACTCAGAAGTAAAGCATCTGAAAAATTCCTCCATCTAAAATCACCCTCATTTTTACATTTATAATAGGCAACATAAAACAGTACATTATGTGTGGTCTTATTCATTTTATCTATTTACTGCTTGTTTTTAAATTGTAAATGCCTTAAAAGCAGTGAATGCCTCTAGTTCTTCTTCCCTGTCTCCCACAGTAGGATACAGATATGGAATACAGACTTCATGCAAGAATGTTGTGTTTGAGTGGAAAAACTGGTCCACAGGTATCAAAAAAGATTCACTTCAAGTTTCCTTTAGCTATTTAATATCTGAATAAAACAATCTAGGTTTTACTTGGAAATTATGATGCTCCTAATGATTGACTTATCCACTCAAAGCAATTTTGATAACTTTTTATGAAAAACCTTTTACCACAGTTCTGTCTTCTCCTATTCTCACCTCCCCTTTTCTCTAATTTCTGTTTATTCCTCACATTTCTTTTCCTTTCTTCCTTCTTTTGTTTTTCCATTTCTTTTTTCTTTTTCTTTCTTTCTTCTTCCTTCTCCTCCATCTTCTTCCATTTTCTTATTACTCTAAAAATACAAGTCAAGGCATATTTTCATAAAATTAAGATTCGTTTGAGGGGGGGAATTGGCCAGAAAGAAAGCAAATAGATTTTAAAATGTAAAAATTAGATTGAAAAAACTAATACATAGGTCAGTTTGTTTACTTGGATGACATACTCTTAATGTTCTCAGTTACATATTGTTATAATTTTAAATGAAGCTTCTGACACTAAAATGTTTGAAAAAACAAATATTGATAAATAGTACAAAGAGACCACTTCATGCAGCACCTTTTTTTTCATTGAACACTCTACTGAGAAGTAAAATATCCAGAACATGTCCAGTTTTTTTGGACTTTGTTTTCATATTTCTGCATATGTTTATCTATAAAAACATTTCAAGATGCAGTTTTTTACTAATCCTACCTTGCTAAAAATCAATCAGGCCATATCATGTGCTAGTAAATGTTATTTCACATTTTCTGATTTATTTTCAGGACATCTGAGTTCATCTCAAGTTCTTCCCTTCTAAAAGACAGACCCCATGGTGTGAGACCTGAAAATCACCTCTGGACATCAGAATTATGGCTGCCTAGAATTGAAGGCCTGGCTGAGAGAGATACCCTTGTTTGTAGAGGGAGAGTTTCTAACTAAATAACTTAAGTTTGTGACTTTAAAAACAAAACAAAACAAAAACAAAAAACCTGCTCATCCATTGCAACTAAGTGTGCTCCCTTTTGTTACATGGTATGCAATTAGATGTCTTTGAAATAAAAGGTAAGTTAAATCAGAAGTCTCAAGGACAAGAATGTACTATTTTAAAACAGGGAGTGTCAAATGTTGTTTTTCAACCCACTACCAAAGGGTATTTCACAGGTAATTTCTTAGGGCTGATGTTAGCTAATTATTAGCTACCATACCCTGCTTCCCATTCTAAGTGACTATCTCCTGGCAGAAAGACACAGCTAGGAATGTTTTGTTTCATTTGTCCTTGGAGTTTTTATCAGCACCAAGAAGGTGGACTGAGCCAAAGTTAGAAGAATTCTGGAGCTAAGCAAAAAGTGACACGTTTAACAGCCCCCATTAATTGGGGCTGTTACATGATTAATTTGAGAAAAACAGAAGAGACTGATTTCTTTACAACTCACAGTTGGATGCAACCCACTAAAAGTAATCCTGTAAATTACGTTTTAAATCTTCAACATATTCTGAGCAGATAAAATAGTGGCATGATTGACCAAACTCCTTTTAAAAGTACACATATTACGATGCATCATAGTTATAAACAGATGGTATTTGGCCTCCTTCCTATTCTCAACATTTGGAATTTCTAAACTATGTGAATTAAACAATAATATTTTATAAACATACAAGGGATTTTGCTCACTGCTTTGTTAACATAGAAATTATACAATGCTGACATTTATTTAAATTTTAAAAAGTAAACAACAGTGTGCATTGAAATAAAGCAAACTAAAATCAACATAGAGAAGTAGGTTCTGTGTGCACATTACCTACAATGGCACTGGCCTTTTTAAGGGAAGGCATAATGGGTTGAAGAACAAATTGTAGCTTAGACGGGCCTAATCCTTTGTGCTCCATAGGCTCATTTAACACCTCTCTGTAAACAACGGATATTTATACCATAATTGGCTATTTGACCATCAGTGTTCATTTACTACGTAACCTGCTATTATGGAGTTAAAAGAAGTTCCCCTTCATTGGCTCATCAGCTTTCATAGTAGTGAAAGTGTCCTCGCAGTTTTAAAAACACTTACATAAACGGGAATCAGTCTGACACTCGTACTCAGAATGGGAAACATTATCATGATATCAATAAGTATATATATTTTTTCTTTGGGGGATAGTATTGCCAGAAAGAAAAGGAAATGTATCAGATCTTAATGTCATTTCCTGAGATTCTTTTCTAAAATTATAGCTTTAACCCTTTAGTCACAGTTTGGAAGGGAGACCCATCTGCTTATTTGATGTACAAAATAGAAGGCACTTGGTTTCCAAACACTATTCTCAGATTTGCAAAGTTGTGCTGTGATGAATAAATAATGAATCAGATATTTCAATCCATTTTAAGATTTTGAAAGCCCTGATTATCATTGTTTACAGACAGTCTCTTCTAAGTACACTTCCCATGTGTTCTTGCTCAGCTTTCCAAGGGTAGGCTTACAGGGTCCACCCCCTCCCAGTCTCCTAGAGGGCTCTTCTTTTATTTTAACTAACTCACCCACCCACGTTTCTAAATCTACAGTTGGAGGAATAAGGCAAATGTTAGTAGGAAAAACTTGATTGATGGATGTCATGATTTGGTCACTGTCTTGAATCATTTTGGCATATAATATCTATGGATTAGAAAAAAAAGGTGAGAAAATTATGCTACAACCTGGATGAATAGAAGGAAAAAGGACAGAAATTGGGGGAAAAGGGCATTTTTTACTCCTACACGTCCAGTGTGGTATGTATGCTCAAATAAATACTTATTGATAAATAATCATAATAGTGCAAAGAAGGCTTTTAAACAATTTGAAATATCAAACAATCAAACATTTTCCCAAGTTTTTTGAAAACTTAGAGCAGAGGAGTGACAAATCAATGTGATGCTTCTAAATGGTCTCCTGCCCAAATCCCCTTTAATGACTCTTCCCTACTAGTTCTAAATTAACAATTAGTGGATAGGAGAAGAAACAATTTGTAATCAAAATACAGGGCTGACACGAAAGAAGAAAGTGCCCAGAGGGTGGAATTTAAATCACACCTCTGAATATACCAGAATCAGAAAGAGAGGAGTATTGAAAAAAGTATAATCAGAATCTCTTCTATAGAATCTCAGTACCCGTCTCCACTTCCTCCTGGGTTTTGCTTAAGTAAAAGTTTTTTTTTTTTTTTTTTTTTTTAAAGTATGTGTGGGGTTTGTGGGGAGGGTGTCGAAATTATTTCTCTTTTTTGCTTAGTGCACCTTCATCATATTTATTTACTGAGAGACTGGTCAACTCAAGGAACCGAATTTATGAAAATACTCAAAGGCATAGAGATGTAGGTTCTGCGCTGCTAGGGTTGCGCTTCTTTCCCGGGGATACCGGTCAAGGAATAATAGTCAAGCCTGCACAAAAGAGCTAGGGCAGCAGTGGGCCACCCGCCGTATGTGCGTGTGTCAGCCTGAGTGGCGCGCGCGTGTCAGGGTGCGTGCCAGTGTGTGTGCATGCCAGTGTGCGCGTGTTGGGGTGTGCGCGTGCCAGCGCGGGTGTGTGAGGGTGTCCGCGTGGGTAAGAGCGCTGCGGCCACCGGCTCAGCCAGCTCCCGGAGCTCGCTGTGCCCGCATCTTTTGACAAGCCCCTGGTACCCCGGCTTTCCGCTCTGCTCGGTTGTCGCGCCTGAGCCGCCGAGAAAGCATCGGTTACTACTTTGTGACCTCAACGTCCCCTTCCTTATTATAGGTGGAACTCCCCCCACCCGCCCTTTTCTGGACCAGACTGAGCAAGGCGTCGAGGGTGGGCGCCAAAGCGGACCCGAATTTGGGCTCGTCCACTGCTCTGGCGCCAAGAGCAGGGGACGCGGACTCGCGGTGGGGCGACTCCTAGGGCCAGGATCCCGGCGGACCTCCCAGGCGGATCTTTCTGCTCCGGGCTATGTGGGCGCAGTGGATCTGACACTAGCACGCGCTGTTGGGGCTCGGGGGCTGGGGTGCTGCACTTTTGCTAAAACTAGAGTCCGGGCCGGCTGAGCGCCCTAGTCCCCTGCATCCACCACCTCCCGACTGGCCGCGGCCAGGAGGAGTGACATTCAGAGCCCCCAGCCTGCAGCGCGTATGTGCAGATCCGACCAAGGGCGGAAGATCCGAGAGGCAGAAAGAGGAGAAAAGAGGTAGCAAGCTCCATACAAGGGATCCTTAATTACAGATTAAAGGCAAACAAAACCATGCACCACACTTTCCATGTGTCAGCTGATGGCCGCGACAAAAGGAAACTCAGAACGCTGGGGGTGGAGGGTCTCTTCTTCTCTCCCCCCACTTCTATAATGTGTGCAAATGTAAAATGCATTAGGTAGTGACTCTGGGTAGGTGGTGCCCGGGGCCAAATCACAGCTGCAGGCTCCGTGGTGTAGGAGGACAAGTTTGTTGATGCACTCAAAGGTCTGGGGAACCTCTTAAAAAAAGAAAGAAAGAAAGAAAAAGAAAAAAAGACTATAAATACTCTGCTAAGCACATTTTGCTTCTTTAAAACTTCATTACTCACACATTTTTAAGTTTTAAAATTTGGTCCTTAAAATATTGCAATTTATTATCTAAAGTAAGACCCACACATTCTCATTCTCTCTCTCTCTCTCTCTCTCTCACACACACACACACACACACACACACACACACACACAAATTGTTTTACAATTTTGTATACTCCATTTTATTGGCCTGGTATCTCAGCATTAGAAATACAGGGGGGAAAGCCAAGCAGACTGAAAGCCAGGGAACATAGCTGCAAGCACCAGAGAGCACAAGTTCCCCTCTATGGCTCTGCGGCTCAGCTAGAAAAGGGAGAGATGTCTGCTTTGATTCTGTTCCTTTTAATTAATCATGATCTCAAAACAATCTCCACTCTGTCCCTGAGATTTAAGAAACAGGTTTGATTTGACAATGCCTTGAATTCTGCATAGAAAGTAGAGAAGTGCACAGACTCTGTTGCCTACTCATTGACCATTACAAATTTCTAGTTCTGTGTCCTCATTGCTAACACTAAAATTAGAAGATGACCTTGGAGAATCACACTTTGCACCCTTCTGTATTTTCTCCCTTTTGTTAATGGGTCAGCTTTGGAAATAGAGGGGTTTGTCTCTTTTAGCAATCTGTTTACTTTTGGCTGATACAATGATGTACCAGGTTGATGGCAACAAGGCCACACTACTTAGTCATTTTACCCAACTTCCTCTTTATAGATGATGCTTTTGCATTTTTCGATTATATTTTTTCACCCCAATGCCATTTTCCCACAGCATTTTGGGAAATTTTTTTACCCCAAGTCTTTTTCATGTGGTGACATTAAGTGATTTCCCACATTCCTCAAAATACTAATTGTATTCAAGATTAGTAGCTGCATATCAGTAATTTTTAAATACCTTCTGATCCGTATTTTTAATTTAAATGATCCCAACATTACTGTCCAGTCAAATGCCTGAATCAATGTATCTGTGGACTGGTTGCCAGCCAGATGACAGGCTCAGCATACTTGAATAAGACCATGATGAAGCTTCAACTGCAGAAGGTGGAGCACCTTCTTTCTTTCCTGTCTTCCCAGAAAGTAGATTAGCAAATCAACAAAATGATGTAAATCACACAAGGTTTCAATACCCTTCTCCTCCTTCTGATACATATTTAGGAAAATGTTCAGAAATCTCTCATATCCAGCCCTGTGATGTAGCCACAGCTCCCTCCACTTTTTGGCTTTATCCTGCAGTAAAATAAATAAGGTAAAAGAGCAAATTAGGAGTTTTTCTTTTCTTATAGCTTTCTTATGGTTGAATGGATCATCCTGTTGCTGTTGATTCAGGCCAGTTGTTGTTAGTTCATGTTCTTACCACCCACCAAAGAGCAGCACAGGATTTATTTTATATTAATAAATGATGTTCATGAGTATGTTTCTGAATGCCAGAGTTATGATTTATTTTTTTAAATGGGTGGAGAAAGGAGAATGGCAATAAAACTAGCTCCTAAGTCATTCAAAACCTTGGCTTCACACATCTATGTGAGATTTTTTAAAAGTCTTTCTGTTTTTTTGAATCTTATTTTCCTTCAAGTTCTATTATCATGAACTAATTTTTTCCCATTTACCATCTTTCATAGCTTCAAACCCTGTTTATTAGATTTCAGTTGATAGAAGATACCTTTTTTCTTGTTTATGACTGTCTCTATTTACCACCACCATTAGGAATTTCACAATAAATCCTTGCACCAAATAAATTAAAATCTGTAACTTCAGACACCCAAGGAAGAGGACATTAATCCACTTAGTAAAATATCCAGAACTCCCCCTCTCAATTTCAGCTCTTCTAATGTAACATTTAGTAATTGCAGCTGGCTTCTTAGACTTCCCTCCCTCCCTTTTATTCTGAATCATATTGGCCTTGTTTAACCTTCATTTCCTTTTCTACCCCCCACATTTGTCCACATACTTTTCTTTGACCATGTTTCTTTCTGTCTTTCTGCTGCCTGGATTGAAGGCAATAAATGCAGCTTTCTAAGAGCTTAGTACTTTCTGGTAAAATCCCATCTACCTCCCTGTTCCACTATTAATGCTTTGTACATTTTTATGCTTCCTTCAGTTGTATAGTTAATGCTCTGTATTTTCCTGATTGATCATTAAGTTATGCTGGCTTTTCAGAGCTGCTTCTATAATCCTGAAGCAAAGGCTTTTTACTTGGCATGCTCTTTGCCTCTGGAATGCCTTTCCTGGCAAAGACAGGCATTTTGGTTTGAGTATGATTCTTAGGTCACCATTCAAAGCTAAATGTGCTCAGTTAGGTTTCTACTATGAGCAGCTCTGTTTCTCCTGGTAAGTGCTCAGTGATGCTGCTTAGTTAGAGGGTGTGTTGTAAGTGCACGATGTAATATACTTATATTGTACTTGATTATCAGTTTTCAAAAACAGCTGCAAGCTTTGATATCTGTGTGAGGAAATATCAGAAGATAATATGCCATTGGTATTTATTACTCTATAATTAAGGATGTGTCAGTGTTTTCCTTTAAAAAAAATCCCTATTTTCAGAAATTCATATCTCCAGCAGAAATTTCCCTATGAATTACACTCTAATACCATATTAGAAGTATCTTCTTTTTACATTATCCCTCCCCTTCCTTTTCTTTCTGGGGAAAAAAAGTCTCAGGATGTAATTTCTGGGTTATCTATTTGGGATGAGAGGAAGCAGGCCCGGCACTGCACAATTAAAGGTGCCACTGCTGCCCCCACCTGCTTCCTCTGCTCCCCAGCCCCCTGCATCAGGTGAGAACATGACACTCCTTTTGTAGCCTCATATCTACATGGAGGAACCATCTCACCATTGTACGATTTCAAAGGCAACAGAAAAGAGTCAATTTTTCTGAGATATCACAGGTGCCATAGAGGTGGACATTCTAGTACCAGAAATCAGTTTTTTGGTTTTTTTTTTTTTATTGTTCTTTCAGTGGTCATCTGGAGTACACATACAGCCAGGTAAGACTTGAGATAGATTTATGGTAATGTATTAGCAATTTATTATTCCATGTTTCTTCTGATAGTGAAGGGTAGGAGAAAAGAAAGTAGAGGGGGGATACATTGGATACAAATGTTTTCCCATTTTCCTTCTTTAAGGGCTGGTCCTAAACAAGGGACTGGACCATACTCTAGAGAAAAAGTCTTGGAAATAATCTAGACCTGTCTCTAACAACACGGCAGCCAAAGCAGGTCAACTTCTCCTTAGGTCCCCAGTTTCCCTATCTAAAATGGAGAGGTTACAAAAACAAATACTTACCAGGAGGACCAGAGATGTTTTCTAAATTTATGAATGAATACAGCACAGTGTAAGAACACAGGGAGTGGTGGAGCTTGTGACACCACAATGTGGATGTGGAGACTAAATACCTGCCTAAAGACAGAACGACAGTAATAACATAAACACTTAAGATATTGGCCACACTTCATGATCTCTCATTTCCCTATTAATACCAACAAAGTGGAGCACAACGCAACTCCCTGATGCCTTTTCCCATTTTTGCCTGGTGGGGATAAAAGTAGAAGAGAACTAGGGATCCAACTAAGTCATATACATAGAACTTGGTGCTTCCTGAAAGGCACATAGGTGACAATGACAGTATCCCATGTAGGGAAAGGCTTGTAACAACAACAAAAAATCTTCACCTTTTTGAACATCCTGGCTCCTAAATATGCTGCTATATGATGCTTTACTTTTTCTCATTGTGAAATGATACTGAAAATGTCAAAAAAATTTAAATACAAAGGACTTCATATTCCTGGAGAAAAGTTACACAAGAATATATTCCTAATGGAAACCACATCTTCTAGCACTCTACCTTAGGTCTGCTATTTAAACACAATAACTGATGGAAAAAGTAATATAAGCATTTTAGATTATCTGCCAAGAATAATCAGCTCCTTATATCAGTTTATGAAAACAATTGGGGGACTTCTTCTAGTATTGAAAGTCATGATCATAGAGCTATGGGAAAGACTAAGCACTCAACTAATGATAGCTAATGTAATGTCCCTTGAAGACACTGATCAAAAATTTCAATTTAGAAAAATAGGCTGAGGATGAATGAGGATCCTACTCCATAAGCCATATGTGCCTCTCATGCAGTGAGGGCATCTTGAAGATACTAGGGAAGCTCTCTTCCCATGGGTCAGTGGCAATGCCAAAGATGTTCTTGTGTCTTGAAGGGGGAAGGAAACAGGTAACATTTTTGCGAATAGGCCACGTGGTCAGGAGCTGAGAGCTCTGAGCTCTGACATGCAGCTCTGAATTTTTCAAGGTAAAAATACAGTGTCTATTTAATATCTGCCTTCATCTTCCTTTCACTATCTTTCAAAAGGGTTTATAGAGCTATAGTTTTCCATCTTGCATTTATAATAGAAATGGAGAGCAGCAGTCTTAAAAGTAGGAACTCATGGACAGTCAAAATCTGACTTTCTCTATTGTGTGATTTGATTAAAGGTTGAGGTGAAGACCTTGGTTCCTAATTCCTAGTTAGAGCAGCTTCTGTCATTGTTTGAGGGAAATGGTTTTCTGACTTCATCAATAGTTAGGAAGTCAAGAAATGTTGAAGATATATGGTAGCAAATTTAACTACATTCTTCCCAGTTTTTATAGCTATAATCAAAAGGTATATCTAAAAATAACATTTAAGATATGAAAAAGCCATGAAGTTATGAGTAATAATTAGCCTTTATGTGCCATGAGTTAGCTTAAGACATATTTAATTGTACAATGAATGTGGCTCTCCCTCTGATATGTCCTGCTCTTCCCATTTGTTCTCTGAAGTAACCATTACTTCAAATTTTTGGAATGGAACCACCATTTGACCCAGTTATCCCTCTCCTCATTATGTATCCACAGGACTTAAAATCAGCATACTATATTGATGCAGCCACATCAAGTTTATAGCAGCTCAATTCACAATAGCAAAGCTATAGAACCAAACTAGGTGCCTTAAACAGATGAATAGATAAAGAAAATGTGGTATGTATACACAATGGAATATTAATTCCTATCTTTCTTTGGTAATATTTTAATCACATATGCACATATCTTTAAGCACTAGGTAGAACTGCTTGCATCTTATAAAACTTTCACAGTTATGTTTTAATAAATATCTTTGAAGGGAGGGTGTATTACAGAAGCATTAATTGTCCTTTATCTCAATTGAAAATTTAAAATGAAAAAGTTTGAATCAGTGGTTTATACTATACTCTCTTCATTGTTAAGTACAATATCTGATAATAAATATTCCCTAATTTTCCAGTGAAATAGAAAGGCAGTTAGGGCAATACTTGTCAATAGTCTATTGAAGGGCTGGGGCTGTAGCTCAGTGGTAGAGCACCTGCCTTACAAGTGTGAGGCCCTGGGTTCGATCCTCAGTACCACATAAAAATGAATAAATAAGATATTGTGTCCCTCTACAGTTAAATAAATATTTTTAAAAATAGTCTATTAAGAATAAGAATCAGAAAATGTCAGCATTAAAGGAAAGCACGGAATATCTTTTGAAGACTGATTTTATCACCCATAGAAAATATCTTGAGACAAGTGAAATTTCTTTTGGTCTCATATTTCTGGGTAGCAGATGCTTTTTTAAAAACAGATTTTACTTTTAAAAATATCAAATATAATTAACACCTTCAACATAAAATTAAGTCTTTGTTTCCAGATGCATTTTAAGGTGTTGAAATTAATCCATGCAGCATTCTATGGCTAAGGGTTTCCATCGACTTAGGGATTTTGCTGCTATCTTTATGTGGCATGTCTGAAGGACTGAGAAATAAGAACAGGACTTTAAAACTTAACCTTATTTGAAGGATACTTATTAAACCAGGAATATCTTGAAAAAGTTCATTTGACCTGTTCCTGATCAACATGGAATAAATAAGTGGGTTAAGAACTATGTGTGCCATTAACATTATAGAAACATGGAGTAAGTAAATTTAGGGCAAACATCCTAGACATCACATATGGGTCTTGATAATAGGCAGGCATTTAAATGAATAAAAGTGAGGGTTAAATTGAGGGTTATAAAAAGAAAGACAATTTAAAAAAAATACTTAGAACAAGAAATAATGGGAGTATGTGATCTCTTTCTGGAGATTAGGAGAAATAGGAACTAATGAGTCAACTTGTATTCCCAGTTATCCGCTGACTTCAAGTAAATATCTATTAGAGGTACACGGGCACACAAACACATTTACATATTTTTAAATGCTCAGAATGATACATTCATACATAAAACTTTTTATTGCTTAGGTGTACTAATGCCAAATCCGATAACCTTGTTTTTATAAGTAACAACTTTAATGTACAGTTTTTATCCTAGAAGAAATGATAGGCACAGCTGAAAATGAACTGATTTGATTTTATGAATGTAGGGAACAAACAAGCAAATATACACAGGTGTATTTCGGTATAATATTTGCCAAAATCAGAAAAAAATATTTAAATATTTTAGATGTTTAATACTTTTTTTTTCACCCTATCAGTTGGTGAGAAAACAAATTTGGATAGTTGATCTGTATATAAGATCCCCTCCCTTTTTTTGTACTGGGGATTTAACCCAAGGGTGCTGAACCATGGAGCTATATCTGCAACCCTTTTATTATTATTTATTTATTTATTTATTTATTTATTTTGAGACAGAAGCTTGCTAAGTTGCTGAGGCTGGCTTTGAACTCATGATTGTCCTGGTTTCCAAGTCACTGGGATTACAGGCATGAGCCACCATCAGGCTGCATATAAGATCTTACCCACCATAAAATACTATTTTCAAGATAGTAAAACTCAACATGACTTCTTGGCTGTGAGATTTATATTATCTCAAGAAGATGTCATCTGTGATGTAGCACCTTTTTGATTATTTAATCTCATTATAATATATAAAGTATAATTTTGCCCAAGAGAAGTGTCTATGAATAACTTACTCCTATTTTGTTTATATTTATCTAGTTTTGTTTTCAAATGGAGCACCTCTGCTAGATTTCAGGTTCTATAGTCTTAGATTGGAAGGGACTTCTGAAATAGTTTCATGAGTGAGGAGGTAATTTGTTCAGTGACTTCCCTTTAAGTCAGGACTAGAAGCCAGTGGTATGGTGGCCCATCATATACTGTGGACCACATACTGGATGGGGAGAGGAGTCTCTGTTTAAAGATAGAGTTTGTTGTTTCTGCTTCTTATTCTTGCTGTTTTGAAGTTTCCAGGCCTCATGGACTCTCACTTCTGCTTTCTTTGATCTGCATGTCTGCCTCTCTCCTGAAGGCTGAGTGTGGCTCCCTAACCTTGATCTATTTCCTGCTGTTGATTTTGCTACCTGTCAAATGGGCCCTATTGGATTTCTGTGCCATTGCTTACAAGACTTCTCAGACATTTTAGAAACCAGAAAGCCAGGCTTGGCCCTTGTCTAGCCACCTCTCCCTGGCTGCTATTCACTATTTGGTGTATAGAAGTTATTCATTTCAAAAGCTAGGAAAATTACAATTTACCTGTCAGTAAACAGAAGATGGTTTATCAACAGACTTTACCTTAATGACTACAAATGTTTACCTCCTGCTTTCCAGAATGCAAAGAAAATCTTGGAAATGTCATAATATCTTACAAACATTTGCAAAACAGATCCTTGTTCATCCGGAAAAGAAACAATTGTATTCGTTGTCTCTGACACTAGGAAAATGTTCAGTGAGAGAAACATACAGATAGATGCACACACTTATACGTAAATGAATATGCTAATTAAAAATTGCAGTGGGCACTTTATTAAAAATTTATTTTACAATCTAGTCATTCAAAATATTTTTACATCAACAAATACAGCAGCTTGACTATTGGAATCATAAGCGATTTATCTTGAAAAGATTACATTTGTAGCTGGCTAAAAATAATTTTGGAGAATATTTGTATCAAAATTGCTGGTTTTGTTAGAAGTATTTTCATTTCTCTATTTTTACTGCTTGAAAAAATTTAAGTATCTCAGTATTCATTTTATGGGTGAGGTGGATCCACTGACTGTATTTGCCATGTTTGTCCGAATTACAGCTGTTTATCTTTCAACTTTCTTTAAGATTAATTAAATGCAAATGTAACTCTGTGAATCATGGGAATACCTGCCAGACTCCTTATTAATACCTTCACTTAAAAACTCCTGTGCCAGAGAGTCATTAATTTGCTAAAAGAAAAGTGCTAAAGCAGCCCTTTGCCCACAAACAATTCTGAGATGGCTGCCCAATTAGTCCGGTAGCATTCTGATCTTCCTTTCAGGCCCTGTGGCCCTTTGAGGACACAAGAAGGCTCCGATGATAACCTGGCAACCTAGGTAGAAACCCAGCCAAGTGTGAGCGTTTGAAGCTGCAGTTTGGCTGCCATCGTGTCGGCGAAAAGAAAGAATTCAGGCACCATGTCATCCAGTACAAAGGATAAAAACGGATTCAACCGGAAATTCAATGTGGCACCACATATGGGATACATGAGTGCGGTTATACAACAGGCCACATATTTTTTTTTGAACAGTCTCCTACATGTGATGCCGAGGACATGTGTAACCATCATAACGTCTCTAGGAATCTGTATTTAATTTGAGTTGGGGTGGTGGCAGGGATTGGAGATCTGAAGCCGCCACAGGTTTGTGGCAGATGGCTCTGTGTCAGCTATGACAAGCAGCCAGGCTCAGCTTCCTCTGCAGATTTTCTTTTCTCTCTGATCAGGTAAATATGGGCACACTCTGGAAAGTTCTTCAGATTCTGCCTTAGGCTGCAAGTTTGTGACTTAGCCCCATCTGTCACAAATCTTCCCTAGGTTCTGTTGTAAGCAGAGACCTGAATTTACCATGTAGGGCTGCCCAAGAAAACGGAGCCATTTCACCCTGTAACAGAGGAGAAGGAGAGAAGAGAAAGTAATGAAGAAGCATGAACCACTGAAACACCAAAGGAGGCTGAAAATTCATATTGCAAATTCGCATCCCTTACGTCAATTATATTTCAAAAAGCCACCAAGTAAATGGTCCTTGAGTTCCACCACTTCAGGAAATCCCAGTTTCTGATTGGTTTAAAATGTCACTATGTTTTCAACTATGGGAGAAAACTACTGTTTGGTTTTTTTTTTTTTTTTTTGCAAATGGGTACATTCTGCTGCATACATATTTCCTGGTTCATGTTAATGGATGACAGCTATTAAAAGTTCATCATCCAACTTTTAACTTTTATAAACACAGGATACATAACACTCTTAAAGAAATGTTTTTGCTAATGCAAATTTTACTTTTAAGTGGTAAAGACACAAGATAAATGTCCTTACTATTATTGGGAATTTATAAAGTGCGTCAAATTTTTCAATGTGTTTATATTCATTATTTCATTATAGCAGTACCTCAGGGGGAAAATGCTATTACAATTGAAAAAAAATTCTTTCAGATTTGCAGATAAATCATATAGAGGCCAAAAAATCACCTACAGTCAGGCTGCAAATGAGGAGCAGAGAATGACAAAAACCTCTAACTGATGGTAATTGGGTAAAGCATATCTATTGTGCTAAAGGTTATTGCTTCTATTTTGTTTAGGCAAATCAAAGGAAACGCAAATAAAATAAAATTGAGAGAGAAAATGCAAAAGGAAGGGAGGAAGGGAGAAAAAAAAGGAGAGGAAGAAGGAAGGACAGGACAGGGGTGAGAGAGGAAAGCACAGTTAGAACTTGAGACAAATTTTCTCTTAGATTCTGCCAGTGCAGATTTTGTATCTTCTCAATATACCTTAAACATCTAAGTTTTCATTTTAAGGAAAGAGTAAGGACTTTGGAGGTGTGTTCATGCCAGTGACCTTGTTTACATTGAAAATATAAGCTCAGTTAAAAGGGTCCTCTAAAGTGACCAGTGTCTTGAGGGGAACTTAGAGTAGCGTGGCTGTGGTGTGGATGGACATAGCTGACATAATGAAGACAACCACAAATGGCTTTTCTGGGTGTCAAGTCTGAATTGTAATCTCAATCATTGTTTGGAATGAATTTTAAGCAGAAATCTGAAAATTCTTCTCCTCTGCAAATAACATCAGGTTTTAAAGTTCTCTTGAATGTTGAGGAACTTGAAGAACAAACTAAAACTCAGCAGCTATGATCTCAAAAACCTTTAAAATACTGCAGGTCACTCACAAAAAGCAGAAGAAAGAATAGTATCTCTTTCTTTTTCCTTCTCTCTCTCTCTCTCTCTCTCTCTCTCTCTCTCTCTCTTTTTTTACTGCACAGGCTATTGCTTAATTTGTAAATAAAAGTAAATGAAAAATACTGCGGGAATGACATCTCTTCTGTTGGTCCAGGTGGTGTCCACCTCCTTACAACTGCTCCATTTGTACTTGTGTTCTGTTTTCAATGCTGTTAACAAGGGACTATCTATAAATGCTTTTATAAAACATTTTAAAATGAAATGATCAAAGGTTCTCTTAAAGCATGCAGACAAACATTGTTGGAGATTTTCAGTAAGTAACATCACTTAGTAAAAGTGAGGCCAAAAAATACAATTTCATGTTATAGACTTGTTTGGGTTGGAAACAGGGAACTATTGTTAGTCTAAGAAGTAAATCCTTGGATTTTTCTTTTTATGATTTCTCCTAGAGACCTGTATTCAAGTTATTCTTATGATTCTGTGAATTGAAACCTGCTTCTTCTATGTAAGTTCATGATCAATGTCTCTGCTTGACCTAGAGAAGGATATATCTCAACATTTCAAGAAAGTTATAGTCAATGACCAAACTTTTTAAGATGTGGTCTTACATTTTTTTAAATTGAGAAAATAGTTTTAGATTTTTAAGATTATTAGGAAACATTTAATTTTGGCATGCATTGGATTTATCTAAGGAGCCTAAGAAAAAATGTGTGCATGTGTCTCTGTGTGTGTTAGTGAGTGCACATTTGTGCATGGTGAATTTAAATATCTCAGGTCTAAAATTTCAGGGAAGAATTCATGAACACAGAGTTCTGTAGTAGAGTCACTTTAAGAAAAAAAGTAAATTCTGTTTCTGCTTTTCAGTTACTAGCATTCTGTTTTAAATCTTGCTTCAAGTTATAGCCCCAAAACTCTCACTCATATTGAAAGTATAATGTCTCATGTGAGAAGAAAGCCAAGTGTTAGTAGCCTTATTCTAGTCATTAAATTTCTAAGTGTGAATCCATATGAAAAATTCTATCCTAAAGTGAACTCTATATGATAAGAAGTGAAATGATTTTAAAATGTAAACTTTTAACAACAAAAAAAAGTGTAAGGTGCAAAAATGTAAAAAAGAACAAATTAAGGAATTCAGTGACATTCTATCCTTTTAGATCTTAGAAGCATATGTTTTATAAAACCAAAACAGCACTGCCCAATGGGATAAATCTTAAAAAAAAAAATCCACATTCTCTTCACAGAACACAGAAAAGGTCCTCTTCTATTCCATAGGAAAAATAGGTACAAAGCTGTCTTGGAGGAAATAATTCTTTAGTATTTAAAGAAAGCAAATGTTACCTGAAAACTTGTATATTTATAAAACCTTAAGGAGAAAAATTATCAGAATTTATTATATCTTTAGAAAGCATCTTTTTTTTTTCAGTTTTGTATCAAAATCCTATTACAACAAACTACATCTGTGGTCCTTCCTTGTGATTTACAACTGAGTATCTTGTAAAATGCCAGTTTCTCTTCATAGTTGTGTCTTGATTACTTGTAATTCAGGACTAATTTCTTTAATTTTTGAGATTAATTGTTAGATACAGTATCACAAAGGTCTATGAATGAGGACATATATGACAGTATAGATTTATAATAAAAATCCATGGTAAAATAATTAAAAATGAATTATACATATAAATTCTTATAAATGCTTAGGCATGAATTACTTATTTATAAAATTTTGAGATGGAGGATTTTATGATGTACAAACTGAAGATATACGTAAGCACTAGCATGTAATAACTTAGTGAAGCAACACTTAACATATAGGTTACATTTTTAGCTGTATAAGGAATGATTTTGTATATTAACAGCATACTACGAAGTTAACATTCTTTCAGAATTTTTCCAGAAGTTGTTTGTAAAACAAATAGTTACAGCAATGTTATGGCAGCAACTGAATTAAAATATTTCAACTGGAGATCTGCTTTCTTTTCTAACTAGAGACAACTTGTTGCAGTAACTTTTGAAACAGTTAAAAATTTGCACATGTGGAATAACAGAGTTAATAAGGACTAACTTGAAGCAATATTAAAAACTGATAAATTTTGATGGTAGAAATACATCTCTAAATACCTCATCAAAACTTCACTGGAAGGAAAACAAGTCAATAATTTAATGGTAAGCTCAATGAAAATAGGTGTGTGTCATGTGTAGAAAATGAATCCATTTGTACTAAGACTTATATCTAGTTCCTTAATTTTCATAATCTTTATATTTGGACAGTCATATGGGAAACTATTCCACTAGTACTGTATATATAATAAAAACTGCTACTGAACTTCAAAAATGAAGAAATGTTTGGGGAAAACTTGGGGGACTGTGCTCTCTGTGAAGCTTCACATGTGTACGATACAACAGTATTGACTCAAGGAGTGATACTGAAGCCGGGAAGTGTGCAGTCAGCATTTTAAACTATTATGAGCTACCTTCTGAACCATTGCCAAGTTAATAGACAATGAAAGATAATGAGCTTGAAATTGGGTGTTAAATTGCATTTTTGGTTCTCTCCCTTTTTCTCGAAGTTTAACTGTTTCCTGGAGAAACAAAGTCATGTTTTGATGTATCACTATGTAAATATGTATTTTAGGCCAGGAGCAAAGAAGAGAGAGAAAAAGGCAGAGAACTGCATTACATATAGAAGGTTATACATTAACATAGGAAAATTAAAATATGCTAGATTATAAAACTGCTAGATTGTAAACTATACTGAATTTATGTAAAATGAGGATGCTATGTTCAAAGAACATAAAAAGGTATATTATTCATGGCCTAGAGCCACCTTCGAAACTCATAAAGGAAATTTATCCTACTTCAATTACTCAGACTTTTAGGAGGGGCTTTTTTTGTGTTGTTGGTTCGACAATGTAAAATTCCAATTTGAATAAGGGGAAAATGATAATGAATGAGGGGATTGAATGATGATGCTATTTATATATCTGATTTTTCCTTTTGCCTTTGCCATTCAGAGATGAGACCCAGTCTTAATTCTAAACAAACGGAGGATTGTCATGTCACGTTATTAAACTGGACGAGGGAAATATTCAACTTTTGAAAGTCATCTTTAAAGTAGTTCAAAGATGAACACCAAATTTCACTGATGTCATTCACCTGAATTTTTGAGGACTGAGGATTTCATTATAATGGGAAGAAGGCTTATCCTCATTAGTATAATTGTAGAATCTTTCCTTTACTTCCTTTTAAACTAATGAGTTACATTAATCCAGGTTCATTTTTATAAGCCTCTTGGGGCTAAATGTAAAGGACAGTCATCTTAGAAAACAATAAATTTTTTAAAAAAGCATGTACCGTGCATTAAGTGCACGTATTTCATAAGACCTAGGTTAATACAACTGGCATCCAGTTTAATTAATCCTTGTTAGTGTAACAACTAATATCCCTCCCTAGCATGTTTCCTTTAAACATTAGTATGTTAATTAAATGTTTTTTTTAAAGATTTTTCTTTGTACTTCAATATGGCATTTATACCATGTAAATCTCTTCTCAATAACTACCTTATAGAGATGTTTTCTTATAATATCTGGTCTCTTGCAGAAATTCTGGAGCCTTTTTGAAAGCTGTTCAGGTGTAGAATACAGATATTCAGCTGCAGGAAAAACAGATACATTTTTAATGAAACAAAAACCTCAAAGCACACACTCGATATTAGTCACTTTACTAATTAAAAATGCATATTGCTCTGTGCCGCCTCGTGTTTTACATTATTTAAGCATGATTTTATAAGGTTACCTCAGCTCACAAGGATGTTTAATGCTAAATAAGACTGTGTAGTTGTGCTGTTTAGACATCTCCTTTGGGTGATTAAAATACATTATTCTAATGTAGCACAATGCATATGTGATATATTTAGTGATGAGAATTTTTTTTCAAAGAACTGGTACTATAGCCGTATGTATCCTGTACAACAGTTGCATATTATTAACTAGTCAATTGTTTAAATAATTTGGTGTGACTTTCAGTCCTTGATTTTTTTCTCTGTGTATATCATTAAAAAAAAATCTGTAAGCAATTGCAGCAACACTGACCTGCTTATAAAAATCCATCATTATGGGATGTGTATGCTAACAATGAAGAATGCTATTTGAAAACTTGCTTTTTTTGTTATCTTAAAAGAACAGATGGTAAATATAAGCTTACTCTAATGTATTAAAACACATAAAATTTTCCTTAACACTAACATGTTGACTTGCCAAATAAACAATTGCTCCTGCCTAAGTTTATTTTCAAACTTTCTAATTTAGCATGAATCATGTATTAAATCACAACCAGGACAAAAACACATTAAAGCAGTTACCTGGAAAAATTTCAGGATAAACCAAATCTTTGGGACAAAGGGGGTAACAACCACAATAAACAGCTTCCAACCTAAGGAAATTTTAGAAAGAGCGTGAGAATACATCAAAAAGACATTATCATCGTAGCTAAGAAAGTGGTTTTGTTTGCCTGAGTTAACAGTAAGAACCCAGAGTTAGCTGGGACAAAAACATGGTCGGCAGTGCAGTCCTAAAAGCCAAAGTTGCTCTTTTAAAAGATTTTATTGATCATATATGAATTTCATAGAACAGAACCAACAGCATATGTTTTGTTCACTGAATTAATCAAAGCGCAGTGCTGCATTTTTTTTTGTTGTTTTTAAAATACTGTTTAACACATTTTATAATCAGCAGATAAACACATGTAACAACATGGTAAAGTATGGACAGCTTTTCTTAATAATGCTGCAAAGCCTCAGAATGTTCATTTTTCAAAAAATGTTTAAATAAAATAGCAAATACTTAACTTTAGCACTGAAGCCGTAGAAATGATCGAGGCACTTTTAAAAGCAGCAGAAAAAAAAATTACAATCTGTTGTGATGGGACATTTTCATTTTAAGCTCATGCTTCGGAACGATTTGTTATTGTGCAGAATGTAAAACTCTTCCCTTTGTTGAAAAACTCTCATGAAGATTACTTTAATGAACCCTTTGCTTTTTTGACTAAAAATTCAGCTCACTTTCCATTTTATTAGGAAAGGATTCTTTTATTATTAAACAAACCTACATGAAAGTTTCACTTTGTGACAAGGTTTCCCCATGGACACCTATGAGACGTTTTCCTCCCCATCCCAGTGGTTAAGGGTTAAGCAGAAGAAAGGTATGACCTCTCTCATGGCTGTGTTAGGTTCACGTAATAACTATTGATCTGACATATAATAAACTTTAAGGATACCACTGTCATTTCTGTTGGCTAGAAATTATGCAGTGAAATTCAAAACACTCTTTAAAATATGTTTATTTTATGAGAAACTTTGAATTGCATCCAAAATGTTGACCAAAGGCAGAATTTATTTTGAACTGCAGATTTTTTTCAGCCAAAGAATAATTTGAAGTCATGTCAATGTTTACCTTGTTTATTTACAGTGACAAAGTACATGCAATTTAAGCTGTTTTAAGTGGATGATGTTTTCCCTATTTTATTATGTTAAACCGAAATTAGTTTAAAGGAAAAGTATTTATTTTGAGCTGCAAATTTTGGAAAAATGCTGTTAAAAGTTTTGCTTGAGAACTGATAGAAGTTATGAGATAACACAGTGGGAGGGTACAAATTCTAGTTACCAGTTATTAGTTTCAGAATCCAAACTGATACCAAATATTTTTTTCCTCTACATACACACATATAAATTCTTACTGTAAGCACAGCTGTACCCTACACTGTACTGTAGTATAAAGCATTATGAAAAGTTTTGAGCATATAAACCCGTGATTTCCTTCATGAACCAAAAGAAAACATGCACTTTATCTGAAGACATTCGGTTTCAAATGTTGTGCCAACCGAAAAGCAAATACATATGAACATTCTCTTATAATTACGTAAAATCAAAAGAGTGAAGTCCCAGGCATTTCAGAAAGTGCACATGTTATCTGCTTTTTAATAATGGATTTGAATTAGAGTATTCTGTTCCCCGAAAGAAAATCACAGGCCAACTTACATTTTGAGTCATTGTATGAGTATGTACCATGCCAATTCCTAAAAACCTCTGCTAATTAAAACACTGTATAGTAAGACAAGAATAGCACTGAATGATTTAGGAAGAAAAATTTTATAAATTTTAGATTTCAACTTTTATTTGTAGATTATCTTATTCATGATTATATTTCTAATTAATCAAGAAACAACCACCATTTCTTCTAGTCATATTTTTGATTTGTTAAACTGCTAAATCTTACTGTTTGGACTGTCTTGCAGGACTATGTTTTGAAATAAATGAAATTTATATATTTATTGTCACAAATTTATAATATTTTGTTATTTTGAAAAAAAGATCATCTCATGACAACAATACAATTATTCATCATTTCGATTCTTATGCACTACCAGTTAAATAATAAATAGGGTTCCAATTGATCTATTGTTAAAATGACTAGTAAATGACCTTTTTATTCCAATTAACAAATCATCTGCTAAATCTATGAATCTTAATATTCAGATCTATTCACTTCAATTCATACAATTTATCTGCAAATAGTTGTTGGGCTTTTGATTCTAAATATAATTAGCTGATAATTTTGCTTGGCTGAATTACTTTTCTGGAGGGCCTGCAAAGGCTCTCAGTCGCATTATCTAGCAATAATGAATCTGATAGGTGAAATTTTTTACTGTAATGAGGATGAGACACAGTTGTGACACCTGAGTCTACTAATAACAGAAGACTGCTAATTATCGACAGCACTTTTTTGTGTGATGCAAGGAGAAAAAAAATCCCTCATTATTAAAAAATAAAAAGTTACAATTATAAGTGACACCGGAGGAGAGTAAATAAAATGGAGTGATTAAAACATTGCTGCTTTAAGGGTGTTTTTAATTAAGTGGAAATGCTAATGTTGTCATACTTAGCAGATGGGATTAAAATTAGTTATTGTAAGTAACTCATATTTTATGTTATGGTTTCCACAGCATGTCTACAAGATCTAAGAAAGTGATACATTCCATAAGACATTTTAAAAATGAAATTCTCATACTCTTTACAACTCATAATAATGAACATCATGAATAAACTATTGAAAAAAATCCTGCCAAGGATTTTACCATAGTGACTTAACTAGCAAGGAATGTAACCATAATGTACTGGACTGTTACAGTCTCACTGATGGTATGCCTTTTGCTTTGCTGATTGTTGCATTCCCTATTTCATTCACACTCAACAAAAACAAAAGTTTGGGACTTGGGCATTTAGCCAACATCAAATGTGGTGTCAAGAAGGTAGGGCCTGGATACAAGGAAAGATCATGACCACCCACTAAGGTGATGTTCTAAACTAAAACAGAGGATGCATCATGTAACTGCAGATAAAAACCTAATTGCACACTTTCTCCTACTTTATTTGTGTAAAATTTTCCATCTGCTACATCTAAAGATGTCTAAACTGTTAGTATCAAACCTGCATTCAGCTGCCAGCTGTGCACATTAAGGATTGCAAAACACTAAGTAAATGAGCCAGCATGAAGCCGAGTGGTAGTGGTCCATCTGCCCAGGGCTGTGGGGAGGGACCCTGGTACCTGGTCCTTTTCAGAGTTTGTCTTTGCTTCAGTGGATAAGAAAGAAAATTAGCCACATTTCTAAGTGTCTCC